>NC_003074.8:7337525-7643251 GCF_000001735.4 Arabidopsis thaliana
CTTAGCTTGTAGCCTCGCGAAACTCGGAGACGTGAACTCAATGGGTTTTGCATACCAGAGAAGACAATATTTGTTGTCAATGCTTATGCCATGATGAGAGATCCTGATTTTTTGGGAAGATTTTGAGGAGTTTAATCCTGAGGATTTAAAAAACATGAAGCTAATTATTTATAAATACAATATAATCGATTATTAATAAACATACAAAAAAAGGGTGAATTATTATGATTTTAAAACACTTGAAAATTGAAATATTGTATTCGATTATGTACAGCCAAAATAAAGAAGCCACGAGACTTAGTAAGCATTATATTAATATCAAGTGATCATGATGATCACAAATATAGACAGCGAAACTGAAAATGTCAGAGATACGAGAGATGTGTGTTAAATGAAATCGTATATCGTTATTTAAGAAAATTTTAAAAAGTTTTAAAGAACTAAAATCCTAAATTTTACTCCTACAATCAAATAGATTTTTTTTGACGTATTATCTGATCGGTTCAACTAATCCACCGAATCACTGGTTAATAGCAAATTTTCTAAGTTTTCTGATTTTAAAATTGCCAGCTGACGTTAAAACTAAACCCAAACAAACAAAAAAAATATACTAAAGTCAATTATGTAAAGCCAAAACAAAGAAACCACGAGAGTTAGAAAACATTATATTAATAATAAAATATCAAGTGATTAGTGATCATGACAATCAGAAACAAAGACAAAAAAAAGACCGACCGGTTTGTTGCGCTAAAGTTAGACGAGAGATGTCACAAAATATGAGAGAGGTGTGTTAAGTAGTATATCACTATTTGAGAAAGATTCAAAAATTTTAAAAGTAATTAAAATATATTAAAGTCATAATTTTGACCGGTTTGTTGCGCTAGACAGAAGTATATTATTTTGGGCGATTATCACGAGTTATTAAAGTATTGAAACACAAGTAATGAACACCGGTTATTTAAGTATTAATTTGATCAATGGTTGTACAAAGAAACTTATGAATTAATAAAAGGAGACCGTGTATCAGGTGAATCGGACTGTTTTTCCAGTTATGCAAATACCAAATCTTTTAGGTTACCTTCAAGGCTTCAAATACTATTTTTAAACTTGATAACTGGTATGCTTAACATTTGAGATTGCATGCATGCTTTTGCTTTTGAACTTACATAGTAGAATCTGTTATTACAGTGACAAATTCTCCATAGAGTTTAAAGGAAAACTAAGCGTTTATTGAATAATGATGATTACTTTTGCTTCCTCTCAATTTGTTGCCTACACCTTAACTCACTCAGAAGATAACATTTACGAATACATCATGTTTCTTGGTTTTGTGAACTAGTCTACACATCTGAGAAAACATTACGTGCAGCATTTGAAGGGTTTTGTGAACTAGTTGAAGGTACTCATGATTTGCTATCCAATTCAAAAGTAAGAAAAATAATATCATTGGGAAAAGATAGATAATCACAGCCCTATAACTCTCCTCTGCAGTCAAAATTATTATGGACAAGATATCAGAAGGCTATGCCTTTCGAGCTAGAGTACACGAAAAAGGAAGCCGCAAGAGCTGCATTAAAAGAGCTAAATGGAAAGGTAAAGCTAGATTACCAAACCGATCAGGCAAAACTGAAGTCAACCAAGTTTGGGGTTCTAGTATCGAGTATTAGGTGATGCAACCATGGGGATTTGAGATGCTTCAGGCCAAGAAAGAAAAGGCAAGCAATGTCATTTTTCACACTAGATCAAGCTTTATGAGGCTGGAGTGTTCCAACTTCCAACTCTGCAAATAGCAAAAGACATTTGGTTACGTTTAACGAGGACATTACCCTAATATCTAAATATTTCACATGCACATATCTAAATACCCACTATGCATGTGACATCTCTGCAAATATTTCACATGCACATATCTATAAAATTGGATTTTACAAGATTCCGGCCGAATTAAAGGGCCTACTGATAGTGAAGTAATGTATAGTTAATCACCTTGGGCGATGAACACGCTTAACGCAAGTTATTAAACTACTACTATTCATTTTTATCAGAAAAGAACTTCTGATCTACTTATATATAAAAACACTTCAGATGTACTTATATCACGTTCTTTTAGAGAGAAACGTATTACTTTATGTTTAGGTAATAAACAAAGTATGGATTCATTATAAAAGATTACTCTGTTTCATTTGCCTCTGCACTTTCATCAACAATGGCAGCAATGATCACCTTTGACTTTCAAAACAGCTTCATCTTCATCCTCTTTTTTCTCTTCTCTCTCCTTTGTTACTCTCTCTTCTTCAGGAAACCAAAGGGCTCACGAGCTGGCCGTGATCTTCCTCCGAGCCCTCCTTCTTTTCCTGTAATTGGTCATCTTCACCTTCTTCTCTCTGCTCTTGTTCACAAGTCTTTTCAAAACATCTCCTCTAAGTATGGACCTCTTCTCCATCTCCGCGTCTTCCACATTCCCATAGTCCTCGCCTCCTCGGCCTCAGTGGCCTACGAGATCTTCAAGGCCCAAGATGTGAATGTCTCCTCTCGCGGTCACGCTCCAGTCGGGGAGTCTCTCTGGTTTGGATCGTCTAGCTTCTTCTTCGCTCCCTATGGAGATTACTTTAAATTTATGAGGAAGCTCATAGCCACAAAGCTTCTTGGACCACAGGCACTCGAGCGTTCACGAAAAATCCGTGCAGATGAGCTAGATCGGTTTTACAAAACCTTGCTTGACAAGGCGATGAAGAAGGAGAGTGTTGAGATCGGTGAGGAAGCAGCGAAGCTCAATAACAATATCATCTGCAAGATGATCATGGGGAGGAGTTGTTCAGAGGAGAATGGTGAGGCGGAGAAATTCAGACACTTGGTGATCGAGTCGATGGCTTTGACAAAGCAAATCTTCTTTGGTATGATCTTTCACAAACCGCTTAAAAAGCTCGGGATCTCACTGTTCCAAAAGGATATACTAAGTCTTTCCCGCAAGTTCGACGAGTTGCTGGAGAAGATTCTTTTTGAACACGAAGAGAAAAAGGCGGAGCACAATCAAGCTAATGACATGATGGATTTTTTGTTGGAAGCTTATGGAGACGAAAATGCAGAGTATAAAATCACAAGAAACCATATCAAGTCCTTGTTCGTGGTAAATGTTCTTCCCTTCTAGGTAGATGCGTAAGCGAACACCATTGGTCGAAACATATTGTGGCATGCATAAAACTTTAAACATAAATCTTTGTATTAAGCTTGTAAGTAATAAGGAACAACAAAGCTAAGACACTTTTATATAGGCCCAAAAACACATGATACCCTTAGATATAGGAAATATGGAAATACTCTAATAATTGTTTGTTACTACAGGATCTTGTCATTGCAGGGACTGACACCTCGGTGCAAGCAACACAGTGGACAATGGGGGAGCTCATTAACAACCCTAAGATTCTTCAGAGATTGAGAGAAGAAATCGAATCGGTTGTAGGGAACACAAGATTAATTCAAGAAAATGATTTACCAAACCTCCCTTACTTGCAAGCGGTAGTCAAAGAAGGGCTAAGATTGCATCCGCCGGGGTCTATCTCGGTAAGGATGTTTCAAGAAAGGTGTGAACTCAAAGGGTTCTACATACCGGAGAAGACATTACTTGTTGTTAATACTTATGCTATAATGAGAGATCCTAATTTCTGGGAAGATCCTGAGGAGTTTAAACCTGAGAGGTTTATAGCATCTTCAAGATCAGAGCAAGAGGACGAGGTAAGAGAGGAAGTCTTGAAATACATTCCTTTCTCCGCGGGAAGGAGAGGCTGTCCTGGATCAAATCTAGCTTATATCTCTCTAGGAATCGTGATTGGGGTAATGGTGCAGTGCTTTGATTGGAGAATTGAAGGAGAGAAAGTAAACATGAATGAGGCTGCTGAAACAACTGCGTTGTCCATGGCTCAGCCTCTTAAGTGCACTCCTGTTTCTCGAACCAAAAACCCTTTGCCATCAAGTCTACATATTCCCAGTTCTTGATTTGGAGATTTTAGCTTTGCCTTTTGTTGTTTTTGTCTCATGATTGCGCGTGATTCCTGTTTACTGGTTACCTTTGGTTTAAATTGCTTCTTCAATAAACTGTGTTGTTCTTGTGTGTAATTATGTGTTGGCAATAACTTTGAAATATTATTATTTTTGTTTAGGCCTTGTGTGTTACATACAACAAGATTATGTCTTTCACAACATATTGGCATTTTACACTCTACAAAACCAGAAAACTTACACTTTAACTTCCCCATCATCCTTGTTTCCTCGGCCTCAGTGGCCGGCGAGATCTTCAGGGCCCACGACATGAACGTATCCTCTCGCGGTGCTGCTGCGATAGATGAGTCCCTCGTGTTTGGATCTTCTGGTGTCGTCTACGCTCCCTATGGAGATAACTTGAAGTTCGTGAAGAAGAAATAAAATATAAGATCAAGTCAAATTAAAAAAAGAAATCAGATATTTATGTTTAAATTAAATAGATTAATTTTAGAAAATTAACAACTCATAAAATGTAGCTAAACAAAGATAAGATTTATTTCTAAAATGTATTTAAAAAAAGATAAGATTAAGAGATACTTAAGGATATAAATCATTTAATTTAATATATTTTGTCAGATTTATTTTATAAATAAGAAATTTTTAAGGTTTTGACTAAAAAGTTTACAAAAATGTATATATAGATTAATTTGGTCAATGCCTTTACAAAGGAACTTACGAATTATTTGAAAGAAAAATTTTATTCTATAGACTTGGATACAACTTTTTTCTTTAATCCGAATGGGGCCCAAATTTTGTTGGTCCCGCCCTTGATGTATTTAAACTAATCTACGCATAATATGGATTTAAATCATTTCAATCAGAGTTTTTTTTATGAGATACCCACTAATGAAATAATAGTAAAAACATATAGAAAAAGTAGGAAAAAAAGAGAAAAAAAGAGAGAGACGTTTCTTGCAAGAGAGACTGAACTTGTATTGACAGTTGTCATTCAACTAATGGTATATTTACTTAAAACTATTAAAATAAAAATATTTTTTTCTTTTCTTTTGAGATAGTCTCCATCGTTTTTGCCGATGGAGATGATAAACAAAGTATGGATTCATTATAAAAGACTACTTTGTTTCATTTACCTCTGCATTTTTGAGCAACAATGGCAGCAATGATCACTGTTGACTTTCAAAATAGCTTCATCTTCATCCTCTTTTGTCTCTTCTCTCTCATTTGTTACTCTCTCTTCTTCAGGAAACCAAAAGATTCACGAGCTGGTCGTGATCTTCCTCCGAGCCCTCCTTCTTTTCCGGTAATTGGTCATCTTTATTAGGGACAATGTCCCACATCGAAAGTTGAGTAGGATCTTAAGTGATATATATAAGATATGGGTCTCTCCACCTATTGCCAATTGGTTTTAGGTTGGAAGCCCACAGTCTAATATGGTATCAGAGCCCGATCCGCACATACTCAATCCGATCCACATCGGTCCGGCCCAATACTTGGCCCGCCGATCCATGCCCAAACATATCGAGATCAATGGCTAGAAGAGCCATCATCTCGAGGGGGCGTATTAGGGACAATGTCCCACATCGAAAGTTGAGTAGGATCTTAAGTGATATATATAAGATATGGGTCTCTCCACCTATTGCCAATTGGTTTTAGGTTGGAAGCCCACAGTCTAATAATCTTCACCTTCTTCTCTCTGCTCTTGTTCACAAGTCTTTTCAAAAAATCTCCTACAAGTATGGACCTCTCCTCCATCTCCGTGTCTTTCATGTTCCCATAGTCCTAGCCTCCTCGGCCTCAGTGGCCTACGAAATTTTCAAGGCCCAAGATGTGAATGTCTCCTCTCGCGGTCACGCTCCAGCCGGGGAGTCTCTCTTGTTTGGATCTTCTAGCTTCTTCTTCGCTCCCTATGGAGATTACTTTAAATTTATGAGGAAGCTCATAGCCACAAAGCTTCTTGGACCGCAGGCACTCGAGCGTTCAAGAAAAATCCGTGCAGATGAGCTAGATCGGTTTTACAGAAATCTGCTTGACAAGGCGATGAAGAAGGAGAGTGTCGATATCGTTGAGGAAGCAGCGAAGCTTAATAACAATATCATCTGCAAGATGATCATGGGGAGGAGTTGTTCTGAGGACAACGGTGAGGCGGAGAGAGTCAGAGGCTTGGTGATTGAGTCTACGGCCTTGACAAAGCAAATCTTCTTGGGTATGATCTTTGATAAACCGCTTAAGAAGCTTGGGATCTCATTGTTCCAAAAGGATATAAAAAGTGTTTCCCGCTTCGACGAGCTGCTGGAGAAGATTCTTGTTGAACACGAAGAGAGAATGGGGAAGCATTATAAAGCTAATGACATGATGGATTTGTTGTTGGAAGCTTATGGAGATGAAAATGCAGAGTATAAAATCACAAGAAACCATATCAAGTCCTTGTTCGTGGTAAATGTTCTTCCCTTTTAGGTGTGATTCGTATGTCATGGAATAAACATATGCGCTGTGAAATGATGGAATAAACCTAGGCCACTCTTAGATATAGAAAATATGGAAATACTCTAATAACAGTTTGCTACTACAGGATCTTGTCATTGCCGGCACTGACACCTCGGCGCAAACAATAGAGTGGACAATGGCGGAGCTTATTAACAACCCTAACATTCTTGAGAGATTGAGAGAAGAAATAGAATCGGTTGTAGGGAACACAAGGTTAGTTCAAGAAACCGATCTACCAAACCTCCCTTACTTGCAAGCGGTAGTCAAAGAAGGGCTAAGGTTGCATCCGCCAGGGGCTGTGTTCTTAAGAACGTTCCAAGAAAGGTGTGAACTCAAAGGGTTCTACATACCGGAAAAGACATTGCTTGTTGTTAATGTTTATGCTATAATGAGAGATCCTAAGCTTTGGGAAGATCCTGAGGAGTTTAAACCTGAGAGGTTTATAGCATCTTCAAGATCAGGGCAAGAGGACGAGATAAGAGAGGAAGTCCTGAAATACATGCCTTTCTCAACTGGAAGGAGAGGCTGTCCTGGATCCAATCTAGCTTATGTCTCTGTAGGAACCGCGATTGGAGTAATGGCGCAATGCTTTGATTGGAGAATCAAAGGAGAGAAAGTAAACATGAACGAGGCTGCTGGAACATTGGTGTTGACTATGGCTCAGCCTCTTATGTGCACTCCTGGTCCTCGAACCCTAAACCCTTTACCTTCAAGTCTGCATGTACCCATTTCTTGATTTGGGAGATGCTAGCTTATTTTTCGATGTTTTAATTTACCTCATGATTACAGATGATTCCCGTTCATTGTGATGTTTTATTTGTATTGCATATCATAATTTAATAACTTGATTAAACCATAGTACAATACATGTATTGCAAGCTTTATTATAGGTGTATCTTCTTTATTACTATTGGAAAAAAAAAAATCTTCTATGTTGCCATATTCGTCATTATTACTCTTATCACTTCCAATAATCTATTTTTTTCTTTCTCTCTTATCATTATTATCGTCCTTGGTGCCTTGAGACTTGTGGTGAGAATAAATTAGGAAACACTCCTTGACTTAAGATTGTTTAGTGTGAGGAGATATTGGTTGTTTGAAAAAACAGATAAATAGAATGAGATTTGAGTGTGGTCAAGAAGAAAAAAACGTTGAATATATATAAAAGTATATTTAGGAGATATTCATGTGAATTAATGTGTGCTTTACTCTGATTTGAGTTTGCTTAACGTTTTTCCAAAATTTAAATAGGTAGCATTTTTTAAGTAATAAACAAAAGAATGAATTGGTCTTACTTTATATTAATGGATTCTTGATTAAGTTTCACCTGTTTTTTCACTTTGGAGCAACAATAATGGCAGCGTTTATCAGCGTTGACTTTCAGAACTGTTTCATCTTCATTCTCCTATGCTTCTTCTCCCTCCTCTGTTATTCTCTCTTCTTCAAGAAACCAAAGGACTCACGAGGCTGTGATCTACCTCCCAGCCCTCCGTCTCTTCCGATTATCGGTCATCTTCACCTTCTCCTCTCTTCTCTATCCCACAAGTCTTTACAGAAAATCTCCTCTAAGTATGGACCTCTCCTCCATCTCCGGATCTTTAATGTCCCCATCATCCTCGTTTCATCGGCTTCAGTTGCAGACGAGGTCTTCAGGATCCACGACATGAACATCTCCTCTCGCGGTGCTGCTGCGATCGATGAGTCCCTCGTGTTTGGATCTTCTGGTGTCGTCTACGCTCCCTATGGAGATTACTTGAAGTTCGTGAAGAAGATCATTGCCACTAAGCTGCTTCGACCTCAGGTGTTGGAGCGGTCACGAGGTCTTCGTGCTGAAGAGCTACAACGACTTTACAACAGAATTCTTGATAAGGCGAAGATGAATGAGAACGTTGAGATCGGTAAGGAAGCGACGATGCTCATGAACAACATCTTCTGTAGGATGAGCATGGGAAGGAGTTTCTCAGAGGAGAATGGTGAGGCAGAGAGAGTCAGAGGCTTGGTGGCTGAATCATATGCCTTGGCGAAGAAGATTTTCTTCGCATCTGTACTGCGCAGACTGCTTAAGAAGCTTCGGATCCCACTATTCAAGAAGGATATCATGGATGTTTCCAACAGATTCAATGAGCTGCTAGAGAAGATTCTTGTGGAACACAATGAGAAACTGGACGAGGAACATAAAGACACGGATATGATGGACGTGTTGTTGGCAGCTTATGCAGATGAAAACGCTGAGTATAAGATTACTAGGAATCATATCAAGTCATTTTTCGTGGTAAATGTTCATCATTATGTCAGATTTCATATAAGGAGGGTCCAAACAAAATTTACTTATAATTGTTCCGAGTCTTTTTAACGCAGGAGCTTTTCGTGGGAGGCACTGATACCTCGGTGCAAACAACACAATGGACAATGGCCGAGATCATTAATAACTCTGACGTTCTTGAGAGGCTGAGAGAAGAAATTGACTCTGTTGTAGGGACATCAAGAATGATTCAAGAAACAGATATACCAAACCTTCCTTATTTGCAAGCGGTGGTTAAGGAAGGACTAAGATTGCACCCACCATTTCCTCTCTTGACGAGGAAGTTTGAAGAAAGGTGTGAGATCAAAGGGTTCTACATCCCGGAGAAGACATTTCTTATTATAAATGCTTACGCTTGGATGAGAGATCCTGATTCCTGGGAAGATCCTAATGAGTTTAAGCCGGAGAGGTTTTTAGGTTCTTCAAGATTAGGACAAGTAGACGAGAGAGAGGAAGCTCAGAAGTACATTCCTTTCGGCGGAGGAAGGAGAGGCTGTCCTGGAGCAAATCTAGCTTCTATTTTCGTAGGAACCGCGATTGGAGTGATGGTGCAGTGCTTTGACTGGGGAATCAAAGGAGATAAGATCAACATGGAAGAGACTTTTGAAGGACTGACCCTTACCATGGTTCATCCAATTAAGTGCACTCCGATTCCTCGAACACTGCCTTTTGTAACTTCTAATCTCCAGAGTCCTAGCTCTTGACACCTAACTCAGGAACCTGTAAGAAGTTTGCTTTCTTCATGTTTGTTGTATTGAAAGTCTAACATTCAGATCAAAGAAACTTTATATTCCACCACTAATATACAAAGCCTGCTATGTAATAATATCTTTGGTTTGTAATGCGAGAGAACCTTGTTGAATAATTGCGATTCTATATAACTTTGATCTGTTGCCAAAATAACCACAGCCTTTCCATTTATTTCTTGGTTCATCTACCAAAATGATCAGAATTGGCATTATTTGAGCTATTTATGAGAATACACAAAAATCTGCTTCTTGATTTATTCGCGGCAAGATGATTTGCTAGTTAGTTAAAATATGTGTTACCAAGTGACTTTATCATTGGTTTTAATTGTGTTCTATACAGAGAACTCAAGGCCAAGTAACCCTAAAATACACAAAAGATTCCTACTTTTCAACCATTGTTTACTCTGTGGTGACTTTTCTTTTCCAACAATCAAACCCTTTTTGTTTGCAGTTTCATTTCATATTAATTTACAAGAGATTTTAAACATATAAGTAACCTTACAGAGGTTGTATCTATCACAATGGTGAAGTCAAATTGCTAGAAAAAGGCGTTCTCACATTGCAGTATAGACATAATAACGTTACAAGTTACAAGACTAACACATAAACATACTTAGCGATCGAGGTAGAAGAGTTGATGATTGCAGAAAGAGACAAGAAAATTGTGAAGTGGGTCTTAATAACTAAGATCGTTGGATTGTCCCATTTTACACAATCTTTTTCGACATGTCAAGCTTCCTCTTCTCAATCTCATCACACATCCCCTCTTCTTGCCTAAATACTCTCACTGTTCACCCGCTTCCTCATAAATTGACTCGTTACATATCTATATACCGAGCGGTCGGTGGTACTAACCTCCAATTCGCAATTCCCTAAGGTAGAACAATATGCGATTTCAGCCTTGGTCGAGAGAGCTAAGTTAGGAGTTGTAACTAGTCAATGTTCACAATTTACTGTCATGTTTAGTAGATATGCTTTTTTTGTCGGCATGTAGTTGATATGCTTAAGGCGGTAAATAACTCTTATTTTTTGGTGCAAAAGGCGGTAAATAACTAAAAGTAAATAAAACGCGTATGTTCATTAACGGTAACGCCGTTATCTCTGACGAAAACAATCCATCCCAACGACGACGTCGTCACGAGCTTCTTCTCTGTTTTCTTCTTTCTCTATTCCCGGCCCGTTTAGCGATTAGAACGAAACCCTAATTGGTCGACGAAATGAAAGGGATTGCGAGGCTTGTAACTTCTCTATCGCGAATCGGAGGTCGCAAGGTCGTTTCTGGAACAAGTACTGTGACTTCTTCTTCGTCTTCCTCTCTTCTGCTATCTCGTCGCTCGCTTTTCATCTCTGCCACCAATTTACTTAATTCCCGGACCAAGGATTCTGCTCTTCCCTCGTTGAATTCTTCTTTACTTGCTCAGAAATGGAATTTCCTCGGAGGTATCTATCTTCTAGAAGGTTTTTAGTTCGGAGTTTTCAGGCTTGAAGTTAGAACAATCGTTTATCTTTCGAACCATTAAAACGAATGATTTTGGCGAATTAAGGGTCTCATTAGCCTAATTCGTGGGTTTAATTCGTGTGCAGGGCAGAGAAGAACAATGTTTATCCAAACCCAATCAACTCCAAATCCTTCTTCTCTCATGTTTTATCCTGGCAAACCAGTCATGGAAGTTGGAAGTGCTGATTTTCCTAATGTTCGTTCTGCTCTGGGTTCGCCATTAGCCAAATCTATTTACTCCATTGATGGTATTGTTATCTCTTGTGTGTAGTCTTTTCTTTCGAAATACTTTCTCTTTCATTTGATTATGATGTGACTTTGCAGGTGTAGTTCGAGTTTTCTTTGGGTCAGATTTTGTCACTGTAACTAAGTCAGATGATGTATCATGGGATATTCTCAAGCCTGAGATATTTGCAGCAGTCATGGATTTCTATTCTTCTGGCCAGCCTTTGTTTCTCGACTCACAAGCTGCTGCTGCCAAGGATACTGCCATCAGCGAGGTAAAACCCCTCCCGCTCTATTACCCTCGTGATCGCTTCCTCACTTTCCCATTAGTTAGTTTTGTTTAGAGTGTGATTTTCTGGACCTCTTGGATTCTTCAGGGTGATTGTTTCTTATATAGTTTGTGTTGGTTGTCTCGTGCATGATTGAACATCTTCTTGAGCATTTGTTGAGGGATTGGAGAGTGATAGTTTGCTGTAAACTTTATATAGACATGATATACTTGGTTATGGAATTTATCCCAGTTGCTTTAATGAGCTGATGAATATGAGTTATGATTTTGAAGTAGTAGCTGAGCGTGACAACTAGAATGAGAGATGTCATTTTCCCTTACTTATGATGTTCTGTTTGATTATGGATTAACGTTCTGCAATGCTCTCCAAGGTTTTGGTAGATAAGCTAATGGTGACAAGTGTAAATGTTGCTATTTCTTGCTCATTGGTGAAACTTTTGTGATTCAGGATGACTCTGAAACAGTAGCAATGATCAAGGAACTCTTAGAAACACGCATCAGACCAGCAGTTCAAGATGATGGTGGGGACATTGAGTATTGTGGGTTTGATCCGTAAGTTTATACTTCTTTGAGTTGTAGCAATGGTCAATGAGTCCTGTTTCTTTTTCTTGTCTCTTAAGTCTTAAGTAAAAATCCTTTGGGTGGGTTTAATCAGGGAAAGCGGTATAGTGAAGCTGAGGATGCAAGGAGCTTGTAGTGGTTGTCCGAGCTCATCTGTTACTTTGAAATCGGGAATCGAAAACATGCTGATGCATTATGTATCCGAGGTAACAGAGATCCTCCTAACATTTCTTTTACTACATATGGATAATTCTAGACCTATCTGTCTGTGTTCAAGTTTTGGTGTTAACTGTTAAGCAACCATTGGAGAATCAAGAACTTGTTACCGTCACATTCTTCTAATGAAAGTTTTTTTTGTGTAGGTGAAAGGTGTAGAACAAGAGTTTGATGGGGAAGATGAAGAGGGAACGTTGTCTGGAGAGATGAGAGTAGAGTAGGAGACCTCCTCTTTGCTCTTTAGTGTACAGAAAAATAAATCCCACTTTTTTCTTCAATCCTTGGTGTTGTTTCTGGGCTTTTGAATCACACTCAAGGATCTGTTTACTGAGAGATCTGAGTTGTTGTTTTTTTGTAGCTTTTGTTGACTTACACTTGTTTTGATTATTTGAGGTTAAGCAACGAAAGATGTACCAGAATATTTGAAATTTCCGAGTATTATAACACGATTTACAAGAAAACAGTAGTAAAAATTGACTCAATTTTTGAACAATTTTGTTTGAGAATGTTATTATTTACGTTGTACAGATATCAATCACCTAACCGGTCAATCCAATTAAACTGAACCATAATTAATATCCGGTTCACGTTTGGCGTACAGTTTACGGTTTGGCTTCTCTACAAGTAGAAAGCGTTAAAGAGTAAAAGGAACAAAAGTACTAAACCGTCGTCTTCTCCAAGAGGAATATACAGAGAAGAAAGTCAAGAAACCTCAACATTCGCCGGCAATGGCGGCGGCGAAAAAACCGACTCTACAAGACGTTGTTTCCGATGAACTTAACTATGAACTCTGGGCTCCAACCTTGAAAAATGCTCTAACTGAAAAAGGACTTTGGGATGTTGTTGAAAATCTAATGCCGGCGGATCTATCGAAGAGTCCAGAGCTAGCGACGGAGATTCTACCGGAAGATCTTCTGAAATGGAGTGATTTTATGGTAAAAGACAGAAACGCGCTTCAGATTTTGCAATCTTGCCTTCCAGTTTCTGTTTTGAGATTGACACTTGAGACCAATTCAGCCAAAGATCTTTGGGATTTGCTGGAATCAGCTAATGAACAAGCCAAGTTAGACAAGAAACTCGAACAAGATAAGGTAGAAGAAGGAGAACGTATCTCCTCATTGTTGACGAAGATTGCTGATAACAGTTTATATTCCAATCTTCTGGCTATCTCCCAAATGGTAATCTCGCTGTCAGATTCATATGAGCATGAAACGAACGAGCTCATACTCATGGGTCTGAAGAAGCTTTCTTTTTACCGATTTCGTGACCTTCTTGATCTACTGGAATCATGTACAGTGAATCAAACCTTGTACAATATCATGAAAGGAAATGGGTATGGATCATCATCACACGATTTGGGTAGGATCTACTGGTTAAACTCCATGTCAGATTCATATGATGGTGCAGCTCTGGTGATGGAAGAACTGATGTGTGTCAAGAATCTCACTTTTAAGAATACTCGTGAGCTTTTTGATATGTTTGAATTAGTATCAGTGAAGACCATCAATGAAATTATGAAGGACTTTGAGGTTGGATCATCATTACGTTCGAAAGAATTTTGTCATTCACTCAATGATCTTAGGGGTTTGCTAAAAGAAGCAAAGTTAGAGAAGAAAGGAGATTGTTCTGCTTCCATGGTTTTGAAAAGGGTCATGAGTTCTAGGCATGAAAGAGGAGAGTGTATCCATTGTGGAGGAAAAGGGCATGTCTTCAAAGACTGTAGCAACAGAAAGAATCAAAGCATGAATGTTGGTCCTGTGACATTTGATGAGGATATGTGGATGCTATACAGCAATACCAGTAACCATATGACTCCATATATCAAGTATTTCACCACTTTAGACAGATCACGCAGAGCTCGTATACAATCAATCAAGTCTCAAGGAATGGGAGATGTGAAGATCATGACCAAGGAAGGGAAGACTAAGATGATCAAGAATGTGCTTTATGTTCCGGGGATGGACAGAAACGTGTTGAGTGTTCATCAGATGGTAGAAATAGGCTACAGTGCCGTAATGACTGATGACATATGCACTATAAAAGATCAGAATGGGAGATTATTTGGTCAAGCCTTGTTGGAAAAGAGAGGTTTTTTTCTGCGTTTGCAGGTAGTTGAAGGTAATCTCACCTCTTAACTACTGGACTTACTGGTAACCTGTCGACTATGCGGTCACGGATTTGGTAAGGTTGATTCAGTTTTCAAGTTTGGACCATCTGGCATCAATCTTAGTTTAGATGAAACATTTTTTGGATCACTGTTCATATGCTGCGACTGTTTTTGACTTTTTGGGATATGAACATATATCTAGTGCTTATCAGCTTAATGTGAAGTCTTTGTAGTAAATCATCTTGGCGTGGTCACAAGTCAAAGCCATCAATCATTCTTGTTGACTAGCGTTGGAGAGAAACTTGCATTGCATGTGGTGTAATAACTTTGACCGGATTAAGCCAGTTCTAATCACAAGTCAAAACCATCAAGGCATCAAGCATTCTTGTTGAGTAGCACTGGAGAAAAGACTTGCATGTGATGTAGCGTGTACGGTTTATAATAACTTAACCGGATTAACCCAAGTTAAATTGAATCAGACTTGACCAAATCGGATTCCCCTTAAAATAACTCATCCCAATTTCCAAACCGATTCGTAAACACCGTACCAACCCAAATTTTAGAGTGTATATAAAATTATAAATAGACGGCCGAGGGATTCATTTTCTCCGAGAGAACCAAAGAAAAGGTTGTAAGAAACCCTAGGAGTAGCCTGCTATGAGGGCGGCGAATCCTATGACTCTACAAGACGTTGTTTCCGATGACCTAAACTATGAAATCTGGGCTCATATTATGAAAACTAGCTTAGTGGAGAAAGGACTTTGGTACGTTGTCAAGTACGGAATCCCGCCGGATTTATCAAAGATTCGAGAGTTAGCTACGAAGATTCAAGCTCAAGACCTTTCAATATATAGAGATTATGTGGCAAAGGACTCTAAAGCGCTCCAGATTCTGCAATCTTCTCTTCCAGATTCGGTTTTCAGAAAAACACTTGAGGTCACTACAGCCAAAGATCTTTGGGATTTGCTAAAAGAAGCTGACGTACAAGCCAAGTTAGAGAAGAAATTACCTGAGTACCAAATGTTAGCAATCGATGTTGGTCATTTGACATTTGATGAAGATATGTGGATGGTATACACTACTACCACCAACCATTTGACTCCGTATGTCAAGTATTTCACTAATTTAGACAGAACATACAGAGCTAAGATCAGATCCATCATTGGATCTATTATCATGTCTGAAGGGAGGGGAGATGTCAGGATCATGACCAGGGAAGGGCAGAAGACGATCAAGAATGTGCTTTATGTCCCTGGGATCAACAGAAACGTGTTGAGTGTTCCTCAGATGACACGGATAGGATATAGAGTTGTAATTGACGCTGGCAATCTCAAATGCACAGTAAAGGATCGGACTGGAAGATTATTTGCTGAATCCTTGTGGGATAATAAGAGATGTTTTTATATGCGTTTGCAGGTGGTTGAAGGCAATCTACTCTCTTAATTACTAGACGTACTAGTAATCAGTTTATTATGCGGATTTGGTCTGGTTTATTCAGTTTTCAGTTTGGACCCATTGGATTACTCTATCCTCTGCTTTTGTTTTTACGATATGAACATACTACAGTCTACATAGTATATGTCTATTGCTTATGTTCATGACTTTGTCTAGTTTGTCAAATTCAAAAACTCAATGACTGCTTCAAATCTTCAGTCATCGTTCAAATGCACTGCATCATTTTGGTGTGGTTATAGCTCTGATCACAATTCACAAGTCCTCAAGTCCAAACCATCAACCGAACGAACAAGACCCAACCGGATCAATGCCTATACGTTATAGGCCGTCTTTTAAATAAAATTAAAAATTGGGCCTATAACTAATGCGTTAAATCTATTGGGCCTATTGAAAGCCCAGTCAATAAACTAATACACTCACAGAGCACTAGTAGCATCGTATCATCTTCTTCGTTAAGTCTATAGGGTTTTGTTTCTCGGCCGCCGTTTTTGGAAAGTTTTTTACAATAAAAAAAAAAATAGATACTTTTTGGGTTTGAGGGAAATAGTTTATTCGCTTTGTCAGAGATACTAAAATGATAATGAAAGGCGATTGGTCGGCGACGACAAAACCTAATCTACAAGACATAATTTCCGATGACCTTAACATGGAAGTCTGGTCGGCGATGTTGAAAACCATCCTAACGGAGGAAGGACTTTGGGATGTGGTCGCGAACGGAGTCCCGCCGGATCCATCGAAGATTCCAAAGTTAGCCGCGACGATTCAAGCAGAAGAGCTTTGCAAATGGAGAGAGCTTGCGAGAGAAGACATGAAAGCACTCCAAATATTGCAGTCTAGTCTCACAGATTCTGTGTTTAGAAAGACTCTCTCGGCTACTTCGGCTAAAGATCTTTGGGATATGCTAAACGAAGTACCTGATCATGTAGCTGAATGTTTAGTTGATGATAGTCCAGTTTATGAAGATAGCTGGAGGATAAGCTGCACTAACTCGAATCATATAACTTCACATGAGAAGTTTTTCACCACTTTAGACAGATCGCGGAAAGCTAGGATTAGATTCACAAATGGATCTACTACCATGGCAGAAGGAACTGGAGATGTGACTATCATGACTCAAGAAGGTAAGAAGACGATCAAGAATGTTCTTTACGCTCCAGGGCTCGTGGGAAATGCATTGAGTGTTTCTCAGATGCTGAGGAGCGGCTTGGAAGCTAGAATGGATAGAGAACGATGCACTATATGGGATCGGACGGCTGGGAAGTCTTTTGCTGAAACCAAGATGGGAGAGAGAGGCTTTCACCTGCGTTTGGATGTGATTGATGAAGGTCATTTTCAAAGCAAGAAGAGAAAATTTGCTCCAGTTTAATTTTAGAGGGTGGACAATAATAGACTGTTTTACATCATCATGTAGTTCAAAGCAAGAGAGAGACTTTTGCCTGCGTTAGGATGCCATGTTGATTTAGTATGATTTCATCTGTCTAGTTTAGTTAGCTTCTATCATAGTCTCTTATCATTTTATCCTTTGTCTCATAGTTTAGTACTTATTTGGCTTTTTGACTACGGGGAAATCTTGTCTTCGGCTGTCTTATGTTTGTAATCACCACAAGAAGCGGATTCGTAAAGGGTAATGAGATATAGGTATGAAAGGGGAGAGTGTATTCTCAATGTGGAGGTAAATGGCATGTCTTTAAAGACTGTAGCAGCAGAAAGAAGAATGACGCAATTACCTGAGTATCAAATGTTAGCAATCAATGTTGGTCCTGTGACATTTGACAAGGATATGTGGATGATATACACCAGTACCTCCAACCATATATATGACTCCTTATGAGAAGTATTTCACCACTATAGACAGAACACACAGAGCTCGGATCAAATTCATCACCGGACATTCTATCATGTCTGAAGGAATGGGATGGTAGTTTCGTGTGATGTCAAATCTTAGGGGGTGTTATTAGATTGTGACTTTGAAAGAGTTTTAATGACTTTAAAAAAATATAGAAAGTAGATAAAATGAAAGATTTTAAATGATTTTTAGAGAGTTTTGTATAATCTCTATGATTACTTTTCCAATATCTTGTAAAATCCTCTTATAATCTTGTAAAATATTCCTAGTTACAAAGTCATTCACAATCTCTTTTTTTTTACGATACTTTACATGATTTTAGTTTGTAAAGAAAAGTGTATAAAATCATAAACCAATAACACAATAATTTAAATCATTAACAATCATAGATTCATTTGTTTTAGTTGAATAACACAAAAATTTTAATGACTTTATTAAAGTATGAATCTAATAACTCAAGATTTATGAAGACTTTAAATTACTTTTTACAAATCAAAATCTAATAACACCAAACTTTAAAAGAGTCTTATAAAATCTTAATTGAATAACACAAGATTTTTCACAATATTTCAAATCATTAAAAATCCATATAAATCACAAACCAATAACACCCACTTATTATATAAACAGGGGATGATTTTATTCAGTTTCTCGAGGGAAAATATACAGAATAAAACGTTTTAAGAAACCCTAACAGTTGCTGGCTATGGCCGTGGTGAATCTTCCGACTCTACAAGACGTTGTTTCCGATGAACTTAACTACGAAATATGGGCTCCAATCATGAAAACTAGTTTAGCGGAGAAAGGACTTTGGGACATTGTCAAGTACGGAATCCCACCGGATTTATCAAAGATTCCAGAGTTAGCGACCAAGATTCGAACCCAAGACCTTTCAATATATAGAGATTCTGCGGTAAAAGACACGAAGGCACTCCACCTTTTGCAATCTTTTCTCCCAGATTCGGTTTTCCGAAAGACACTGGAAACCACTTCAGCCAAACATCTTTGGGATTTGGTAAAAGAAGATTACGTACAAGCCAAGTTAGGGATGGAGAAATTACCTGAGTACCACATGTTCGCAATCAATGTTCTTCCGGCGACATTTGATAAGGATATGTGGATGATATACTCAGTACCACTTCTCATATGATCCATATAAGAAGTATTTCACCACTTTGGATAGAACATACCGAGCTAGGGTTAGTTTCATATTTGGAAGTACTCTCATGGCTAAAGGAATTGGAGATATAATTATCATGACTAAGGATGGTAATAAGACGATCAAGAATGTTCTTTACGTTCCAGGGATCACAGGAAACGCGTTGAGTGTTGTTCAGATGGAGATGAGTGTAATCTTCACAGCAAGAAGAGAAAAATAACATCATATGAAACTTAGTTTTAGAGGCAGGACACTGGGCTAGCTATTTTATTAAATAAAGTAGACAAATCGATGGATTGTGTTCGGCTAATTCACTTTTCATTTTGTTTATTTTTATCGGTATGCGGACTTGTAGGGTTTATGGTCGCGTCTTTTATAGCTTGTGGTATGTAGCTCAATGGTTGCTTCATTCAAATGCATTGCACCATCTTGAATGGTTAGGTCTAATAACAAGTCAAAACCATCAACGATTCTTGTTGACCATATATTTGTGGAGAGAAGCTTGCGTGTGGATTACGGTTAGTCGATTTAACCGGATCAATAAATTTAAACTGAACCAACACTTAAAAACGTTATTTGGCTTTCTTCTAAAGAATATATGTTTAAAGAAACATGCGGATACGACGGCGGCGAATATTCAGTTTCGTTGATTTCAAAATTCAAATTATAATAGGATTTAGGGTTTGTAGTGATGCAACTATGAATATAAATAATCGCTTCTCCAAGATAAATAAAAACAGAGGAAATCCTATGTAAGTACCACGAGGAGATGGTAGTTATGTATGTGGAGACACCGACTCTACAAGAGCTCATTTCCGATGACCTTAACTTTGAAGTCTGGTCGGCGATGATGAAAACCACACTTATTCAGAAAGGACTTTAGCGAATGGAATCCCTCCAGATCCATCGAAGAATCCAAAGTTAGCGGCGACGATTCAAGCCGAAGATGTTTCCAAATGGAGAGAATTTGTAAGGAAAGACATGGAAGCACTCGAAATATTGCAGTTTTCTCTCCCAGATTCTGTTTTCAGAAAGACTCTCTCGGCTGTTTCGGCTAAGGATCTCTGGGATCTGCTAAACGAAGTACCTGATCATGTAGCTGAGTGTTTTAGTAAATACACTTTTCATGAGAATATATGGTTGATTAGCTCCACTAACTCGAATCATATGACTCCACATGTGAAGTTTTTCACCACTTTGGATAGATCAAGGAAATGTAAGGTTAAATTCATATCTGGAGATAAGAGTGAGACCACAGTGGCAATGGTAGAAGGAATTGGAGATGTGACTTTCATTACTAACGAGGGTAATAAGACGATCAAGAATGTGCTTTACGTTCCAGGGATCGAGGGAAACGCGTTGAGTGTTTCTCAGTTGAAGAGGAACGGCTTTGAAGTTTCTATGGAAAGAAGAACTGGATGCTTTGTTTGGGATCGGACGACTGGGAAAATGTTTGGTAAAAACATGTGGGAAAAGAGAGGCTTTTGCCTGCGTTTCAGTGTGATTGAAGGTAATTTTCAATGCAAGAAGCGAAAATTTACACAAGATTAATGTTAGAGGCAGGACAGTTAGATTATTTTACTAAATAAGATTGGACTGATGGATGGATTTGTTTCAGTTTATTTGGTTTTCATTTTGTTTCTTTGTTCGAAGTAAGCTAATGATTGCATAAATATGGGGTATTGCAGACTTGCAGTATTGGTTTAGTCCCCTAGCCGAAGTGGGAAAATAGTTTGAATTACTGTGTTTTCCTGATGTGATCATGTCATTGCTTATGTTAGCCAAAGTATGATCAATGGTGGATTATCAGATAGTTGAATGTATTCTACAATTACCAAACTATGCAAACGTAAAATATACGAATCCAACTCTGATTTTTAACTATGGATATTCAAAGTAGATTAGTAGATTACTGTTAAACGTAACCTAAAATCAATGTGAAAGTTGAATGATTAGTGCAGCCGTTTTTGGGATTTTGTTTTGTGATTAACCTTTTAATTTATTCAAGGATGCATTTAATTAGCTATATATTAAAGGCAATTTAACTATATTAAAAGGCAATTTGTAAAAAAAAAAAAAAACGCATATTATTTGACGTAAAAACAGAAGCTGAGCCGTTTTCAATTATTTCCTTTTGGTTTGACTATGCATATCGAATTGCCAAACCGGATTCGATCTCCCTTAATTAAACACACATTCTTTAATTGCATGAAACCGGACCAAAGATAGATCCAAAACCGAGTCTAAAATCAAATGGTTTACCCCTAAACCGATCACATTGTGATTTCAAATTGTAAATTACTAATTTAGGGTTTAAGGTTAAGGTTAATGAGACTATATAAATAGAAAATGTTCGGGTCAGCGAAACGAATAAACCTGTTCACTTTCTCCGAGAGAATATAGAGAAAAGATAGTTTTTAGAATCTCCGACGGTTACGGCTATGGCGGCGGCGAATAAACAACACGACGCTTTCTCCGATGACTTTGACTACGAAATCTGGTCGTCCGTCACGAAAGCTACACTAACGGAGAAAGAACTCTGGGATGTTGTCGAGAACGGAGTCCCGCCGGATCCATCGAAGATTCCAGAGTTAGCAACGAAGATTCAACCCGAAGAACTTTCAAGATGGAGAGATCTCGCTGTAAAAGACATGAAAGCTCTCCAGATCTTGCAATCTTCTTCTCTCACAGATTCTGCTTTCAGGAAGACTCTCTCGGCTTCTTCGGCTAAGGACCTTTGGGATTCGCTCGAAAAAGGTAACAATGAACAAGCGAAGCTACGTAGGTTAGAGAAGCAATTCGAAGAAATCAAAAGAGAAGAAAATGAATCTCTAGATTCATACATAGATAGGATTACGGAAATAGTTGGTAAGTTGCGTGTTTTGAAAGTTGAGAAATCCGAATACGAGATTTGTAAGAAGGTGTTTGCTTCGATGTCTGATTCGTATGGTGATATACATTCAATGATGGAGGAGCTCATGAATGTGCATGGGATGACTTCTGCGAGTCTTTGTCAGTATTTCTTTCTTAATGGATATGATTTTGAATCAGTGAATGAGGAAGTTTTTCTTCGACTGTTGAAGAATTTGAGGCTTAAATCAAAGTCTAAGAAGTGGTGTGACGTGTGCTACAAGATTGATCACAATTTAGAAGAGTGCAACAGAAGGATTCAGAGATATGTAATAATTGATGAGAATGTTTGGATGGTAAACTGGGAGGTCCCGAATCACATGACACCAAATGAGAAGTATTTCACAACTCTAGACAGAACATTCAAAGCTGATATTGGAACGGACGATGGAAAAGTTCTTATGGTTGGAGGAAGAGGAGATGTGAAGATCAAGATGAAGGAAGGGAAGAAGAAGACGATCAATAATGTGATTTTTGTTCCTGAGCTCAATAGAAACTTGTTGAGTGTGCCTCAGATGAGAGAAAGAGGCTGCTCATTCATAGTTGGAGCACGAGGCGAATTAATTGTTTACGATCGGACTGGGCAAGAATTTGGAGAAACTATGAGAGATGAGAGATCTAGAGCACTGTTTTTGCGTTTGGAGGTGATTGAAGGTAACCTCAACTCTTAATTAGCTCTGCCTTGAACTTTGGTACAAGACTTTAAATCGTAAGGTGGGACTTTTATGTCTCTATGTTGGTTCTTAGTTTGGTTTTATTGAGTTTTCAATTTGTTGGTCTAGTTGATATTCTGCTAATGCAGTAGTATGAATTAATCTTGTGTTCTTTTAACCTTGGACGGCTTGTTACGTATTCATCAAGTTTTCTAAGTACTATTTCGTTCTTCACTATGCAATGCTTGTGTCAAGTTTTGTTAATGGTGAAAAGTAGACGGATATGTTTAAACCAGTGTGTCAAATGATTATTAGTTTAGTATAGTCGATTTAGGTATTTTACTTGTGGGCTGTGGCAGATTAAATCGTTCAAACACTAGAGAAAAGAGCTATCGTGTTGGGTAAATGGAATAATCTAACCGACACCATCAAATTAACGTCAAATCCCAACTATTATAAAAACGCTACAAAGTTATAACATCAATAATCTTTTATATAAACTGTGTTGATCTTTGTAGAGGGAAACATTTTTGGGATTGTTATCGATAGAGATTATAGTTTATAACTAAAAGAGAAGATTTCAAACTTGGCATGGAAAAGCGCAAAGGCAACTCTTTAAATTTACGATTTGGAAGCACGAGCCACCACCATTTCCGTTCCATTTTTGCTTACACAGAGTGACACAAGTAGCATCATCGCAATCTGTTTTTTTAATAAGATCATGACACATTTCTTGTCCTTGCGTCTCTTTCGTTTCCAGACCTAAAAAAATATTTGACATGTTTATGAATGTTAATTTATCTTCCCTTCAATATAAATTTATATTATATGGTATGAGAATGGTAAAACTTAAAAAGTAAAGCAAACCTAGAACAAGGACAACCATGAAGATGGCAAGAATGGTGGCTTTTTGGGTCATCTTTGATGATATATACAAACTGAAATGAAGATTGAAGATTTCAAAGTAAAAGAAAATGTATGTAATGGTAGTGTGTATGTAAAAACCATATATATCAGCAATTTGATGCATACACAGTGAAAGGAGAAAATCATTTATACTAGAAAGAAATCAGTTAACAGTTGAATAGATTACTAGAAACGGGGAAATGATAACATAATAACTAAGAAATATATTTACAAATGAATTAAAAATGAAAACAAATTGTTTTACATTTGGTATATGTTGACTATACAAAATACATTCTCAAAGATATATATAGATACTGTATGTAGAAAAAATCTGAAATTTCTGCATTTTACATTTTTAGCTTTTAAAATATAATTGTAGAGAAAGAAAGTTGGAAAACAAATTCCCTCCAAAACGTTTTTTTAGTCAAAACAATTGTACATGAATATTAGGTACTAACTCATGCTACAACACGGAGTAATCTTATTTTTTAAGTAATGGTATTAGTTAATAAAAAGTTATTGTGAATGTATCATATTGACAAAACAATTTGTATTTATTTTTATTTTCAAAATTGAAATTTGGTTGGCTAATTTGGTAATCACCGTTGGTCAGAAATTTTTATGTTTCCTTAATAGATATTTCAAAAGAATGTGTGTATTTATAGAGATTGTCAGATTAGTATTTACTAGAAATCTTTTAAAGAATCATCTTTAAAGTTTTAGAAGATTCTTATAAAAAGATAGTTAAGTGGATAAAATATCTTCAAGAGTCTATAGATAATGAAACAAATTCAAGAGTCTATATATTGGAACGGTTACAAGTCTTTTAAACAATGTGAACTCAAGTCAAAAGGAATAACTATATTTTTTTCTCGAACAATGTGTGTTTGCAAGAATTTAGAATATGAACCCAAGCTATAGAATCTATTTTATTTTCATATATATTTGATAAGGATAAACCTATAAAAAATCTTGTGTTAAATATATATAGAGATTTTGAGATTAGAAGTTTTTGGTAAGAAACCAATAATGAACTCCACTACTCAACCATTATCGAAATTCCTTTTGTTTTTTTGGTAGTGTCGAATATTCCTTTTGTGAAAACACAATATACAATATTGTTTTTTACGGCTTCGTACTTTCTTCTAATTTTTATTTAGGTAATTCTATTAACTATTTAGGAATCTTTTTATAAGATATCTTCTGTTTTAATGTGTAGACATGACAATTGGGTATACATCAAATCAGAAAATATAGGATTCTGCTATATACACGAAATTGGATTTTGATATCCGGAATATTTGTATTTCCATACTTAAATCTTAAAATTAATATAACCTCTTAATTATTAGAGATCTCACCTCTTAATTAGCTCTGCCTGTTACTTTGGTAGGTGATTGTAGTTTGGTTTCATTCTGTTTTCAGTTTGTTCGTTTAACCCATGTTCTGCATATATACTGCATTAAATTAAGCAGTGGTCTTTTAACCTAGGAGGCTAGGACGGCTTGTTATTCGTTATTTATTGCTTTTGTCAAGTTTTGTTCATGGTGAAAAGGAGACAGACATGTTAAAATCAATGTGTCAAATGATTAGTAGTTTAGGACAGTCGATTTAGAGATTTTTTTTGTGGCGGATTAATTAAATCGTTCCAACACAAGATAAAAGAGCTAACGTGTTGGGTAAATGAATAATCTAACCGACACAATCAAATTAAACCCATCGCAACGCTACAAATTTCTAACATCAATAAACTTTAACATAAATGGTGTTTATCTTCGTAGAGAGAAACATTTTTGGGATTGCTATTGATAGATTATAGGTTATACTATAGTCTATAAAACTAAGAAAGAACATTTTAAACTTGGCATGGAAAATTGCAAATGCAACTCATTACATTAAAGTTTTGAAAGCACGAGCCACCACTTCCCTTCCATTTTTGCTGACACATATTGACACACGTAGCTTCGTCACAATCTCTTTTCATTATAAGATCATGGCACGTTTCTTGTCCTCGCGTCTCCTTCGTTCCAATCCCTAATAAATATTTGAAAAGCTTACGAATGTTAATTTATCATCCCTTTAATATAAACTTATTATAATATGATGTTAAGAGAATGGTAAAAACTTAAAAGTAAAGCAAACCTAGAACAAGGATAATCATGAAGATAGCAAGAATGGTGGCTTTGTAAGTCATCTTTGATGAATATACAAACTGAAATAAAGATTTTCAAAGTAAAAACCATATATATAGGCAATTTAGCTAGGTCACATACACAATAATGACGAAAATCATTTATACTAGAAAGAAATCTGTGAACAGTGGAAAATAAATATTGGAGATCGGGAAAATAATATCAAAATTAAGAAATATATATTTACTAAATAAACTAAAAACGGAAATAAATAACAACGCAATAAATATAGATACTGTATGACACAAAATCTAAAATTCATGCAAAATAATTTACATGGTTAGCCTTTGTATCCGTTCTTGACCCATATTGTTCTTTCGCTGTAATTGATATTTGGGTTAGTTGGGCTTTAATTTTGTGTAAGTGGGGTTCCTTTCACAATTCCTTTAAGAGAGTTAAGGATGTCCAAAAAAAGAGAAAATTTACAAGTTTAGCCTTTAAAATATTTATATACTGAAATAAAATTGAATTTCCCTCCAAAACATTTTTTAGTAAAAATATATACTTTGCCATCTAAAGTAAATTAATATATCTTATATCAAGACATAAAATCACAAGTCACTTAATAGAAATCATAAGAAATACTTACGAAATATTAGAAGCCTTAACCAACAATAGTATATTCGGTTATTCCCCAATTACATTAAACCGAATCAAATGTAGAAGAAGCAAAACCAAGCCTAAAATAAAATTTATCAGTCCCTGAACCGCTGATTTGGTGATTTCCAATTTAGGGTTTAATTAATGTAACTATATAAACAGAAAGTATTTGGGTTAGTGATCGCTTTCTCCAGGAGAAAGAGAAAAAAGAAAGTTTAAAGAATCTCTGACAGTTACGGTTATGGCGACGGCGAATATACGCGACGGCGTTGTTTCCGATCAATTTGACTATGAAATCTGGGCTCCGATCACGAAATCTACACTAATCGAGCAAGGACTTTGGGATGTTGTCGTGAACGGAGTCCCGCAGGATCCATCGAAGAATCCAGAGTTAGCGGCGACGATTCAACCCGAAGAGCTTTCGAAATGGAGAGATTTCGTGGTGAAAGACGCTAAAGCGCTTCAGATCTTGCAATCTTCTCTCACGGATTCTGTTTTCAGGAAGACTCTCTCTGCTTCTTCGGCTAAAGATGTTTGGGATTTGCTTCGAAAAGGTAACGAACAAGCAACGATACGTAGATTAGAACAAGTAACGATACGTCGATTAGAGAAGCAATTAGAAGATCTCAAAATGGTTGACAAAGAATCTGGCAGTTCCTACTTGGATAAGGCTTTGGAAATCCTTGAACGATTGGGCCGTGCGAAACTTGAGAAATCTGATTACGAGATTTGCAAGAATGTGTTCACGACACTCTCTGGGTCATTCGATGGTCTAGATTCAATGTTGGAGGAACTCATTGATGTTCATAAGATGACTAGTAAGAGTCTTGTTGAGTATTTTTACTATCGTGTACATGAATCATCGACAGAGGAAGCTATCTTTGGACTATTGAAGGATTTGAGGCTTAAATCAAAGTCTGAGAAGTGGTGTGGCTTGTGCTACAAGAACAATCACAACCAAGAAGACTGCAAATTTAGGATTCATACAGATAAGGAGGAGAAAGAAGATGAAATCGTAGTTGATTATCGTCTGGAAACGGTACCAAATTTAGGGGCAAAAACATATGATGATGATATTTGGATAATACACAAGATGGCCCCGATTAACATGACTCCATATGTGAAGTATTTCACCACTCTAGACAGGACATTCAAAGCTACGGTTGGAACGGTCGATGGAACAGTTCTTTTGGTTGAAGGAAAAGGAGATGTTAAGATCAGGATGAAGGAAGGGAAGAAGAAGACGATCAGGAATGTGATTTTTGTTCCCGGGCTCAACAGAAACGTGTTGAGTTTTGGTAAGATGGTATCAAAACGCTACTCAATCTCAACGGGAATGCAAGGCGAATGCATTGTCTGCGATCGGGGTGAGAATAAATTGGGGGATGCTATGTGGATGACGGATGAAACAGAGATGGCTTTGCGTTTGAAGGTGATTGAAGGTAAACTCACATATTAAGTAGCTACTTTTCATGATGGCTACAATTGGTAGTAGGCTTAACTCGTCAGGTGGACATATCAGTCTTCTATGTGGTCTTTTTTAGTTTGGTTTTATTCCGTTTTCAGTTTGTTCGAGCTAATACATATTCTGCTACTGCAGTATGAATTAGTCTTTAACCTAGGAAGGCTTGGTTTTAATCTAGTTTTTCAAAAACTATTTTTGTCATCACTGTGCAAGTACTATTGTCAAGTTTTGTTAATGGTGAGAAGGAGACAAATTCTAGTGGAATAATGAAAGGGTTTTATACTTGTTAGAAAATTGATCAAATGTATATGATATAGCAGACCAAACGTGAGAAAGTTATCCACATAGAAAGGAGACAAACATGGAAGGATAGATTTTAGCAAATATACATTTTGATACAAACTTGAAAGTATTCATTATTGTTGGATAATGATATGAACTTGTTATCACTTTTTGAATATTATTTGAATCACGTATGTTCATTTTCATAAAGTGGTATAACTCCAATATTCTAGATAACCGATAGGCTTTTAAATCAAATGTTGAAGGCTTATATAATATGCTTTAAAATCAATGTCTGAAAAGTCGTGTGGCGTGTGTAACAAGCACAATCACGAGTTCACGACCCTTTTCTTTGACAATGAAATGAACTTGCTATTTTTTCTTATCACATTTTTTTATATTTTTCGAATATCACATTTTTCATTTTATAAAGTGGGTATTCTCTAGTAATTTAGATCACTGTATGTTCGGATGAAAACTCAACGATAACTAAAAATTATATTCAGATGCATCGGTTCATCTTTTCGTAGCGTGATTAGTTCTAATAGGGTCAGATCACTGAACCGGATCAACCCACTTAAATTGAACCAGATAGAACCACTAACAAAAGAACTTATTCCAGTTATATCCGAACTAGAACCGATTCGGAAACCGAGCCATTACTGATTTGGTGATTTCAAAACGTAATTAGGGTTTATAATTTGGTTTACTGAGACTAAATAAATAGAAAGTGTCACTGATGTGAGAATAGTTTATTCGCATTTCGCCTCTCTCCAGGAGAATATACAGAAAAAGGTTTAAAAGAAACACTGACAGTTAGGGCTATGGCGGCGGCGAATATACACGACGCCGTTGTTTCCGATGACCTGAACTATGAAATCTGGGCTCCAATCGCGAAAACTACACTAACGGAGAAAGGACTTTGGGATGTTGTCGAGAACGGAGTCCCACCGGATCCATCGAAGGTTCCAGAGTTAGCAGCGACGATTCAAGCCGAAGAGTTTTCGAAATGGAGAGATCTCGCGGAGAAAGACATGAAAGCGCTCCAAATTTTGCAATCTTCTCTCACGGATTCTGCTTTCAGGAAGACTCTCTCCGCTTCTTCGGCCAAGGACCTTTGGGATTCTCTCGAAAAAGGTAACAATGAACAAGCGAAACTACGTAGGTTAGAGAAGCAATTCGAAGAACTTAGTATGAATGAAGGAGAACCGATCAATCCCTACATAGATAGGGTTATCGAAATCGTTGAACAGTTGCGCCGTTTCAAAATTGCAAAATCCGATTATCAAGTTATCGAAAAGGTGTTAGCCACGCTCTCAGGATCATATGATGATGTAGCTCCAGTGTTGGGGGATCTCGTGGATCTGAAGAATATGAGTCTTAAGAGTTTTGTCGAGTTGTTTTATGTGTATGATTCGATAACAGAAGAATCTATCCATCTAATGTTGAAGGCTAATAGGCTTAGATCGATGGCTGAGGAGGAGTCTTGTGTGTTGTGCAACAAGAACAATCACAAACAAGAAGATTGTTCTTCTTCAATCCCTAAGGCAGGGAAGTCAAGTGGAGCCAGGCAATCTAAGCCGAAAAAAGGCAAATGCTTTCAATGTGGAGAACGAGGACATAAAGCCAAAGATTGCAACAAAAAGATTCAGCAACCAGCGGTGACAGAAGATCAGATTGAGATAGTTGAGGAAAAAGAAATCGAAGTTGATTTTCTACTGTTAGCAGCGTTGAATTTGAATGAATTCACATATGATGAGAATATGTGGATGATATACGGCCATGCCACGAATCACATGACTCCATATGAGAAGCTTTTCACCACTCTAGACAGAACATACAAAGCTAAGGTTGGTTTGGTTGACGGAACAATTATCATGGTAGAAGGAATAGGAGATGTGAAGATCAAGATGAAGGAAGGGAAACAGAAGACGATCAACAATGTGATTTTTGTTCCTGGGCTCAATAGAAACGTGTTGAGTGTTCAGCAGATGAAATCAAGAGGCTGTTCATTCATAAATGGAGCACGAGGCGAATGCATTGTTCATGATCGGACTGGGAAAGAATTTGGGGATACTTTGTGGGATAAGAGAGGATTATCTCTGCGTTTGCAGGTGATTGAAGGTAATGCCACCTCTTAATCAGCTCTGCCTTTCTCTTTGGTGGTAGACTTTAACTCGTAAGGTGGACGTATGTCTTTTTAGTTTGGTTTTATTCTGTTTTCAGTTTGCTAGTCTAATTCATATTCTGCTACTCTAGTATGAATTAGTATTGTGGTCTTTTAACCTAGGACGGCTTGGTATTAATCTAGTTTTGAAAAACTATTTTGGTTGTTCTCTATGCGTTTAGTATGCTATGCTTTTGTCAAGTTTTGCTTGTGGTGAAAAGGTGACAACATCCATTAAAGCTATCGTGTGCTGTGGCCGTGTCAGTGTGGGGTTAATCACTTAACCGGATCAGCCCATATAACCTGAATACTTGAACCAGACTTAACCAAATTAGGTTTTATAGAACAAATAACTCATTCCCCTATTCGAAAGGTGTATCATGTGCGTATAATTTTAGGAAAGACAAAATGATTTTAAGAATTAGGACGTATTTAGAACCGGGCCGAATAATTAACCGAAATAATTTGGGTTCAAAGTATATCTTCCAATTGCGGTAAACCGAACCAATAACCAAAATATTTACACCTGACAGACTCATTTTAGTGATCTTCCAAGCACTAGGGCTTGTTTGGTTTAATACTTTAATGTCACTGTATATATAAATAGAAAGCGTTCAGATGAGTGAATAGTTTATTCATTCGCTTTCTTCAAGATATCCCAACATTTAGAGCTATGGCGGCGGCGAATAAACAACAAGTCGATGTTTCCGATGACCTGAACTACGAAATTTGGGCTCGAATCGCGAAAACTACACTAACGGAGAAAGGACTTTGGGATGTTGTCGAGAACGGAGTCCCGCCAGATCCATCGAAGGTTCCAGAGTTAGCAGCGAAGATTCAACCCGAAGAGCTTTCAAAATGGAGAGATCTCGCGGTGAAAGACATGAAAGCGCTCCAGAATTTGCAGTCTTCTCTCACTGATTCAGCTTTAAGGAAGACTCTCTATGCTTCTTCGGCTAAAGATGTTTGGGATTTGCTCGAAAAAGGTAACAATGAACAAGCTAAGCTACGTAGGTTAGAGAAGCAATTCGAAGAACTTAGTATGGATGAAGCAGAACAGACAAATTCATACTTAGATAAAGTCAGAAAAATCGCTGAACAGTTGCGTCGTTTGAAAAATGGGAAATCTGATTATGAGGTTGTCACAAAGGTGTTAGGCTCGCTCTCAGAGTCGCATGAAGATTTAGCTACGCTGTTAGAGGAACAAGTAGATCTGAAGAAGGTGTCTCTTAAGAGTCTTGCTGAGTTTTTTTAACAGATATGAATCAGAAAAGAGAGAGAGTCAAAGCAGTAATGAATTACCTGTGTATGAAATGTTATCTCTCGCTCTTGGTCCTGTGACATTTTATGAGGATATGTGGCTATTATCCAGCGGTACCACGAATCACATGTCTCCATATCTGAAATTTTTCACCACTCTAGACAGAAGACACAGGGCTCCGGTGAAATTGATCAACGGATCAATTATCATGTTAAAAGGTAGAGGAGATGTCAAAGTCATGACCAAAGAAGGGAAGAGGAAGACGATCAAGAATGTGCTTTTTGTTCCGGATCTCGACAGAAACGTGTTGAGTCTTGGTCAGCTAGGACACTTAGGCTACATAATGATAATGAATAGAGACAAATGCATTCTTAAGGGTCAGAGAACTGAGAAAGTATTTGGGGAAGCCGTGAAGGAAGAGGGAGGTTTTGTTCTGCGTTATCAGGTGATTGAAGGTAATTTCACTTCTACTTAACGAGCTGCTTTGCCACTATGAATAAATTGGTAGTAGACTTAATTAGTAAGGTGTGGACAAATCAAGTGTTTCATTTGTTTGTTTGTTCCATTTTCTCTAAGTTTGTTCATCTAAGAAAAGCTGATTCATATTCTGCTATTGTAATATGAATTAGTCTGGTTGGTTTTACTCTAGTAGTAAAAAACTATGTTGTTATTAACAATGCAGTGCTTTTGTCAAGTTTTATTAATGGTGAAAAGGAGACGAATTGGAAGGGTTTTTAGTAAATTTATCAAATATATGATTACAGGACCAAGCTTGAGATAATTTAGCGAAATAGAAAGGAGATAGACATGGTAGGGCAAGGGCATTTTTGACCGTAGTACCATTGTGACATAAATTTATGCATGCATATCAATGAAATGGATTTGGTAGTTTATCACGTTTTTCATCATTACAAGGGGCAAAAATTGCAAATACTAAAACAGACTTCTATGTTAAGTATACTTTATTCCCTTAACAGGATCAACCCACTTAAATTGGACCAGATACAACGCTAACAAGTAACAACAATAACTAACCCGATTCGAAAGCTATGATTGACCAAATTAGCAAATATGGAACTTAACGTTCATCTGATTATCTAAAGTGAGCCGGTTTATATATATTTCTCCAATTGCGCTAAACCGAACCAAGAATAAAACCAAACGGAGCCACAACTCAATTTGGTGCATTTGCAATTGAACTCTAGGGTTTACGGTTAAGATAAATAGAAAGTGTTGGGGTGAAGGATTAGTTTAATCGCTTTGCTTGATCCAAGAGAATTTTTAGAGAAAAAGATTTGACAACATTTGCGGCAATGGCGGCGAGTCTACCAGACGGTGTTTCCGATGACTTTGACTACGAAGATTGGTCTCCAATGGTGAAAACTAGACTCGTGGAAAATGGAGTTTGGGATGTTGTTCAAAACGGAGTCTCGCCAAATCCAACGACGAATCCAGAGTTAGCGGCAACTATCAAAGCCGTAGATCTAGCACAATGGAGAAATCTTGTGGTTAAAGACAACAAAGCGCTCAAGATAATGCAATCTTCTCTCCCAGATTCGGTTTTCAGGAAAACAATCTCGATTGCTTCAGCCAAGGAACTTTGGGATTTGCTCAAAAAAGGTAACGATACCAAAGAAGCTAAGCTACGTAGATTAGAGAAACAATTCGAAAACCTTATGATGTACGAAGGAGAACGAATGAAATTGTACTTGAAGAGACTTGAGAAAATCATTGAAGAGTTATTTGTTTTGGGAAATCCAATATCGGATGATAAGGTTATCGCGAAGCTGTTGACTTCTCTGCCACGGTCGTATGATGATTCTGTTCCTGTGTTGAAGGAATTCATGACTTTGCCTGAACTGACTCATCGCGATCTTCTTAAGGCTTTTGAAATGTTTGGATCAGATCCTAAAACTATGCCTCAGGAGTTGATGAAGTTCATAATGATCCTTAGAAGAGCCTGGTCTGAGCGGATGTGGTGTAGTGCGTGCGAGACGTACAATCATAACCAAGAAGACTGTTATTACAACCCTAGGGTAGTGTACTTGGGTGGAGGCAGAGGCCAATGCTTTCAATGTGGAGAAAGAGGGCATTTTGCTAGAGATTGCTGCAATACTAGGAATCTGCAACCAATAGATCGGAAGAGAGAAGTCAAAGATGATTTTACATATGATGAGGATATGTGGATGCTATACACCACCTCTGAGAATCACATGAGTCCGTATGAGAAGTTTTTCACATCTTTGGACAGAACATACAAAGCTGGTGTTCAATTACCCAACGGGAATGTTGTCATGGTAGAAGGGATAGGAGATGTCAAGTTCATGATGGAGGGAGTGAGGATGACTATCAAGGATGTGCTTTTCGTTCCTTGGATCAACAAAAACATATTGAGTTTTAGTCGGATGAAAAAGAGAGGCTATTCAATGGAAGTGGATGACGGTGAATGGATCATTCGGGACAGGACTGGGAAAGTATTTGTTAAAACCTTGCGGGAAGAGAGAGGCATTGCTCTGCGTTTGCAGATGATTGAAAGGTATTCACTTTGAATAAATTTAGTAGTAGACTTACTCTTTAGGTGGCTCTTTCACGTGGTTTCAGTTTGGATTTATTCGTCTAAGAAAAAGCTAATTCTCATATTCTGCTACTGCAATATGAATTAGCCCTGGTCTTTTATTGGGGGTTTAATCTAGCTTTTTGGAAAGTACTTTGTATTCACTTTGCATTGCTTTTGTTAACTTTTGCTAATGGTTAAACAACTAAATAATGAAAGGATTTGCTTTGAGTTTTCAGGTGATTGAAGGTAATCTCACTTCTTAACTAGCGGCTTGCACCACTATGAATAATTTTGGTAGTAGACTTATCTCGTAAGGTATGGACAAACCAAGTGTTTTGTGTGTTTGTTTGTTCCATTTTCAGTATGTTCATGTAAGAAAAGCTGATTTTAATCTAGTAGTCAAAAACTATGTTGTTATTCACAATGCTGTGCGTCAAGTTTTGTTAATGGTGAGAAGGAAACAATTTCTAGTCGAATAATGAAAGGGTTGTTGGAAAATTGATCAAATATAAGATAACATACCAAACTTGAGAAAATTTACCTAAATAGAAAGGAGATAGACATGAAAGGGCTAGGGCATTGTTTAGCCGTAGGCATTGTGACATAAATCTGTGCATTCAAATTCACACTTAATCATTGGACAATGAAATGGTTATGTAAGTTTATTAATATGTAACGTTTTTCGTCTTTACAAAGTGCAAATACTCAAATATTATAGATCAATGTAATACTGTTCCGGTCCTATAAATAGATTTTATATATTCAGTGCTATGTTATTTGAAGTAAACCAAGTTCTAAGATGACTCAACGAATGCTTTAATTATCGTTCAGAATAAATTCTGCTTTAATTATCATTCCTCTTAGATTAGTTATAATCTCAGAAGTCCAAACCAACAACAACTGGTAGTATTATTCATGGCTGCAGAGAAGCTTGCGTGTGGTGTACGGTTTAATCACTTAACTGGACCAACCCACTGAAATTGAACCAGGCTTAACCAAAATTGATTTCCCTAACAATAATAACTAAACCGATTCGAAAACTCCGTATAATTAGTTTTTGAGAAATAAATTTAACATTTACTATATTAATTTGGAAGGGATCCGAGTCACTTTTAGGTTTATTATGTATTATATGTCTGTATATATTTTCTCCAATTTGGTTAAACCGAACCAAGAAATAAACCAAAACCGAGCCACTACTCAATATGGTGATTTTGCAATTGAACTTTAGGGTTTATGGTTAAAGCATAAAGTCACTATATAAATAGTAAAATAGAAAGAGTTTTGGTAGTCGCTTTGCTTTCTCCAAGAGATCTACAGAGAAAAAGCTTTGACGACAGTTGCGGCTATGGCGGCGAATCTACGAGACGGTGTTTCCGATGACTTTGACTATGAACATTGGTCTCCAATCGCGGAAACGAGACTGGTGGAGAATGGTGTTTGGGATGTTGTTCAAAACGGAGTCTCACCAAATCCAACGACGGATCCAGAGGTAGCGGCGACTATTAAGGTCGAAGATCTTACCCAATGGAGAAATCGTATGATTGAAGACAACAAAGCGCTCAAGATAATGCAATCTGCTCTCCCAGATTCGGTTTTCAGGAAGACTATCTCGGTTGCTTCGTCCAAGGAACTTTGGGATTTGCTCAAAAAAGGTAACGATAACGAAGAAGCTAAAAAGCTACGTAGATTAGAGAAGCAATTAGAAAACCTTACGATGTACGAAGGAGAACGAATGAAGTCGTACTTGAAGAGAGTTGAGAAAATCATTGAAGAGTTCTTTGTTTGGGGAAATCCGATATCGGATGAGAAGGTTATCGCTAAGCTGTTAACTTCGCTGCCACGGCCATATGATGATTCTATTACTGTGTTGAAGGAATTCATGACTTTGCCTGATCTGACTCATCGTGATCTTCTTAAGGCTTTTGAAATGTTTGGATCAAATCCTAAAACTATGCCTCAGGAGTTGATGAAGTTCATTAACATTCTTAGAAAAGCCCACTCTGATCGGTTGCCGTGTCGTGGGTACGATAAGAACAATCCCATCAAAGATGCTAAGCTACTTAGATTAGAGAAACAATTCGAGAAGCTTATGATGTATGACGGAGAATCTATGGATTCTTACTTGGAGCGAGTTTTGGATACCATTGAACAGTTCCGCGCTTCGGGAAATCCGTTATCCGATGATGATGTTATCGCTAAGCTGTTAACTTCGCTGTCATGGCCATATGATGATGCTATTCCTGTGTTGGAGGAACTCATGAATTTGCCTGATATGACTCCTCATGATCTTATTGGTGTTTTGGAGATGTTTGGATCACATCCTGAAATTATGCCTCAGGGGTTGAAGGATTTCGTCAAAAGTCTTAGAAAAGCCAAGGCTGAGCAGTTGTGGTGTGGTGTGTGCAAGATGTACAATCACTACCAAGAAGACTGTTATTACAACCCTAGGGTAGTGAACTTAGGTGGTGGAGAAAGAGGGCATTGTGCTAGAGACTGCTGTAACACAAGGAATTTGCAACCCGGGGCGACACTACAAGCTCAGAAGAGAGAAGTGAACGATGATTTCACTTATGATGAGGATATGTGGATGCTATACACCACCACTGAGAATCACATGACTCCATATGAGAAGTTTTTCACATCTTTGGATAGAACATACAGAGCTGGGGTTCAATTAGCGGGCGTGAATGTTGTCATGGTAGAAGGGATAGGAGATGTCAAGTTCACGATGAAGGGAGTGAAGATGACAATCAAGGATGTGCTTTTCGTTCCTCGGATCAACAAAAACGTTTTGAGTTTTAGTCGGATGAAAAAAAGAGGCTATTCATTGGAAATGGAAGGAGGTGAATGCACTATTAGGGATGAGAAGGGCAAGATATTTGTTCAAACCTTGCGGGAAAAGAGAGGCATTGCTCTGCGTTTGCAGGTGACTGAAAGGTATTTGCTTTGAATAAATTTATTTGGTAGTAGTAGTATCAAGTCTTTTATGTCGTTTCAATTTGGATTTATTCGCCTAAGTAAAGCTAATTCGTATACTGCTACTGCAATATGAATTAGTTTGGTCTTTTATTGGTTTTTTGAATTAGTTTGGTCTTTTATTGGTTTTTTGGAAACGCTTTTGTTAAGTTTTGCTAATGGTGAAAGGAGACGATTCTAGTTAACAACTTAACAATGAAAGGGCTTTTTTATTAAATTGATCAATATATGATTACAATCCAAACTTAATTGAGAAAATTTACCGAAATAGAAAGGAGAATAAATTCTGCTTTAAATCTTAGATTAGCTATAATCACACAAGTGACAAGTCCAAATCATGGTTAGAGAGAAGCTTGCGTGCGGTGTACGGACGTACGGTTAATCACTTAACCGGACCAACCCACTTGAATTGAACCAGATACAACATTCGTTAACAAAAATAACTTAAGCGATTCAAAAACTCCGTATGATCAACCAAATTCACAAACGTATTTGAAATATGTATGAATTTAACATTCATTTGGAAGTGATGCGATTCATTGGTTTATAGTTTATACATATTTCTCCAATTGTGTTAAACCGAACCAAGAAATAAAAGCGAAACCGAGCCACTACTCAACTAGGTGATTTTGCAATTGAACTTTAGGGTTTATGATTAAGCGCACTATATAAATAAAATGTTCTGGAGACTGGAGAGGGATTAGTTTAGTCACTTTGCTTGATCCAAGAGAATATACAGAGAAAAAAGCTTGACGACAGTTGAGGCTATGGCGGCGAATCTCCAAGACGGTGTTTCTGATGACTTTGACTACGAGCATTGGTCTCCAATCGCGAAAAAGAGACTCGTGGAAAATGGAGTTTGGGATGTTGTTCAAAATGGAGTCTCGCCAAATCCAACGAAGATTCCACAGTTAGCGGCGACTATCCAAGCCGTAGATCTAGCACAATGGAGAAATCGTGTGATTAAAGACAACAAAGCGCTTAAGATAATGCAATCTTCTCTCCCAGATTCGGTTTTCAGGAAGACTATCTCGATTGCTTCAGCCAAGGAACTTTGGGATTTGCTCAAAAAAGGTAACGATACCAAAGAAGCTAAGCTACGTAGATTAGAGAAACAATTTGAGAAGCTTATGATGTACGAAGGAGAACCAATGGATTTGTACTTGAAGAGAGTTGAGGAAATCACTGAACGGTTCGAAGTTTTGGGAAATCCGATATCGGATGATAAGGTTATCACCAAGCTGTTAACTTCGTTGTCATGGCCATATGATGATTCTATTCCTGTGTTGAAGGAATTCATGACTTTGCCTGATCTGACTCTTCGCGATCTTCTTAAGGCTTTTGAATTGTTTGGATCACATCCTGAAACTATGCCTCAGGAGTTGATGAAGTTCATTAACATTCTTAGAAAAGCTCACTCTGAGCGGATGCCGTGTGGTATCTGCGTGAAGAACAATCACAACCAAGAAGAAGACTTGTATTACAACCATAGGCCTAGGGTAGTGAATTTAAGTGGAGCCAATCAATTTAGAGGACAAGGGCATTATGCAAGAGATTGCAGCAACACTAGAAATCTGCAACAAGCTGAGAAGAGGATCCAAAAACCTGAGCATCTGATGTTAGGGGTAACTGTTGGTGGTATCACATTTGATGAGGGCATGTGGATGGTACACACCACTACAACGGATCACATGACTCCATATGAGAAGTTTTTCACGACTTTAGACCGATCATACAGAGCTAGGGTTGGACTGGCGGACGGGAAAGTTGTCATGGCAGAAGGGAAAGGAGATGTCATGATTATGACGAGGGAAGGGAAGAAGAGGATCAAGAATGTGCTTTTTGTTCCCGGGATCAACAAAAACGCTTTGAGTGTTGCTCAGATGACAGACCAAGGCTGTTCAGTAACATTTGGAGGAGGCAAATGCATTATGAAGAATCACACTGGGAAAGTATTTGGAGAAGCCATGTTGGAAGAGACAGGTTATGTTATTCGTTTGCAGGTGATTAAAGAAGTTATCTGGCACTAGGCTTAACTCGTATGGTGGACGTATTAGTTTGGTATTCTTCTGTTTTAAGTTTCTTTGCCTAAGAATAAGAAAGCTACTGCTGCTGCAGTATGGATTAGTGTGGTCTTTTTTTAACCTAGGACGGTTTGGAATCAATCTAGTTTTTGGGAAACTGTTTTGTATCCACAATGCAATGCTTTTGTCAAGTTTTGCTAATGGTGAAAGAAGACGATTCTTGTAGAAAGATAAAAGGGCTTTTGGTAAATTGATGATCAAATATACGATTACAGACCAAACTTAATTGAGAAAATTTACCGAAATTGAAAGAGAGAGATAGACATGCAGAAGGTGGGTTGTTGAATCAGTAGCGGCAGATCTTGGCCGTAGGCATTGTGACACAAACTTGTGCGTATTTCTTCTTGGCCGCCTCTGTCCCTCGCTTGGGCTCTTCTTCTTCAGCCATGGCTACCTTAGCCAAAGAACAAACCGCTGCAGCTGCAGCCGTGAACATGAGGTCCCTCCTCATTGTGGTGCTGCTCTGTTCCTTGACTTCTAAGCTGGGTGTGTTGTCGCTCGTGGAGGCTCTGACTACGGAGAGCCTTCGTCCGCCGGTGGCTGAGGGAACCTTGGCGACGGCCGGGAAGAAGGTAGCGGTCATGGTCATCGATGCCATTGCTTGATAGTTGATTCTACTCGCTAGTTGGCTCTCGGTTAATGGTTTGTGAGGTGATGGGAATGTGTTTAAGAAGTTGGGTAATTTGAGTTTGTGGAATTGTGGAGAAATGATATCCATTTCCTTATCCAAATATGATTTTCGTGCAAATGGGTTGTGGCCACGTGTCATGTTCTATCTTTTGTTAAGAAAAAAAACCATGAGAGGTTCTCGCACCAAAATAAAAAAGTGTACAGTGTAGATACTTTTGTTGTGGAGTCCCACATGTAGGTCCCATCTTGGATTTAATTTAATGAAACAGAATAATGATTCGAAATTACAACACTGGTTAAACCCCAACCCTTGGTCTAAGTCTAACGCCGTTAGTCGTTCTTCTCTGTTCTCTCCATCAAATTCGTCAGAAACCAAAGAAGATTCATCAATTCTCCTCTAACACCAATCCTGCTTGCTTTCACTTTCCTTCTCCGATTTCGTTCTCACGCCTTCGCATTCCTTTTTTTAATTTCGTTTCGAAACGCGTTTCAAGGTTACGTCGATCTCAAAGTAACATCGCCTTCAGAGAGAAATTGATAAACCTTGCTCCAATTCCATTGTTATTCATGGCTCTTAGAAACTTTACCTAGATTACTCGGATTCAATCGTCAAGTTTATATTGGATCGTTGTGTCGTAGGAACCCTAATTTCGAGGGCCTGTGCACTCACTCACTCACTCAATTTGCACAACACCCTCAGAGACCAACAAGAGCAACATGAACGCTCCGATCATAGGTAAGCTCTATTTTGCACTTGGGCTTCCTTTCCCATTGTTCGGTTCTTCATCGATGGTATTTGTTTACCTTTTTCCTGTGTAGATCCATTGCAAGGAGATTTTCCTGAGGTGATTGAAGAATATCTGGAACATGGTGTCATTAAATGCGTTGCCTTTAATCACCGTGGTTCTCTTCTCGCTGGTAATAATTTTCTTCCCAATTTAGCTTTTGCTGTTTCGTTATCTATGAATTTGGTTAAAGTTTGGATTTTTATAGTACTTACATTGATGGTGATATCTTGCATTGTTTATTTGTTAGCTGGATGTGCCGATGGTGGCTGTGTAATCTGGGATTTCGAAACAAGAGGCATTGCAAAGGAGATTCGTGATAATGATTGTTCTGCTGCTATAACAAGTGTCTCCTGGTCCAAATATGGGCACCGCCTGCTTGTCTCAGCTGCAGATAAGTCATTAACTCTTTGGGATGTCTCAACCGGAGAGAAGATTGCTCGTACGATTCTTCAGCAGACTCCGTTGCAAGCTCGTTTAAACCCTGGCTTAAGTTCTCCTTCTCTCTGTCTGGCATGCCCGCTCTCATCCGCTCCGATGATAGTTGACTTTGACATTGATTGTACAACTTTGCTTCCAGTCTCTGTGCCTGAGATGCCTGATGTATTAGCTCCTCCGCAACGCAGTAAATGTCCTGAATCAAATCCTCCTTTCTCTCCAGCTGCAGCGTGCTTTAACAAGTGTGGGGATCTTGTTTATATCGGTAATTCCAAAGGAGAGATACTTATAGTTGATTATAAAAGTGTTCGAGTTCTTGCTTTGGTTTCTGCGTCTGGTGCGGCACCTGTGAAGAACATTGTGTTTAGCAGGAATGGGCAGTATCTTCTCACAAATTCACATGATCGAACCATTAGGATATATGAAAATCTTCTCCCAGCAAAAAATGTGCTTAAATCCCTTGAGGACCTGGGGAAGAACATAGATGGGCTTGATGGTATTGAGAAAATGAAGACAGTTGGATCAAAATGCTTAACACTCTTCAGGGAATTCCAAGATTCAGTTACAAAAATGCATTGGAAAGCGCCTTGTTTCAGTGGTGATGGTGAGTGGGTAGTTGGGGGTTCTGCGTGCAAAGGGGAACATAAGATCTACATATGGGACCGAGCTGGGCATCTTGTGAAAATATTAGAAGGTCCAAAAGAAGCGTTGATTGATCTAGCTTGGCATCCTGTTCATCCCATAATCGTTTCTGTTTCCTTGGCGGGTCTAGTATATATTTGGGCAAAAGATTACACAGAGAACTGGAGTGCATTTGCTCCTGATTTCAAGGAGCTTGAGGAGAATGAAGAGTATGTGGAACGCGAAGATGAATTTGATTTGATACCTGAAACAGAAAAGGTGAGAAATTGAATTGATAGAGACTTAAATCATTTTCTTTCTGTCACATGTTTTTCTGAAACTCTATATGGTTGTATGCGTGTAGGTAAAAGTTTTAGATGTTAATGAAGATGAAGAAGTTGACATAGATACGGTGGAAAAGGATGCTTTTAGTGATTCAGATATGTCAGTGGAGGAACTCCGCTACCTTCCAGCTGAACCTATTCCAGATACAAATGACCAGCAAGACAATTTGGTTGAAAGCATAAAGTTAATTGAAGGTCAGATATCTGCATCTCCTGCTTCTGAAGAGGCTGGTCAGAATGGACACCATGCATCAAGTCCACAAGCAGGTAAGAAAGATAGTAATAGCGTCATATGAAAAACACAGTTTATGAATCTCCTATAGACGTTAGATTATAAGTGCAAAAAGTAAGAAGTCTGCTAGATAAAGGTCTGATTTGTAGATTAGTATTGTGAATGTATGATGTGTTATGTCACAGATATAGATGCTCTCGTTACTAATACATGGCTCTCTATTGCAGAAGAAATGGGTGAGACACGAGGAAAGAGAAAGAGGAAACCATCAGAGAAAGCCATGGAGCTGCAGGCAGAGAAGGCAAAACCATTGAAAGGGTCAGGCAAAACAGTAAGAGCAAAAAACAGAGCAGCGTTTGATCAAGAAACCGATGACAGTATAAATGGTGGTGATGATGATGATGATGCATATTATTAACAAATTAGGTTTACTAACCTTTATGTATGCAAAAAGAAAAACAAACGCAGTAAGCTAGGACATGGAATGATATTTGTTTGAATTTTTCTTGTTGTTGGAGGCAATGTTGTGTTCTTCTTCATTACCTCGACGCAGCTATGTGCTGAATCAAGTTGGGGTATGCACAATAGGAAATTATGTGGCAAGTAGCTTAAATTTACGCATAACGTCAGTTATTAAGACAACTGTTTAGTATTTTGGACACAAAATTATGCAGAAATATCTTTGATTCATTAACTTTGAGTGATTATCACATCAACAGAATTATGGGTCATAGCAGCTACATTATTACATTCTCTACACAACAATGGATACAGACCACATTCTATCACAGAACCCATCACTTTCCATTTCACATTTATCTATATGCATATAGATAGATAGATAGACGTCGAGACTATATATGGTTATTGGTTAAGAATGAAAGAGAAAAAAGCTGGAGGAATTTGTTTCTAAGGTCCATCAGCAGATTGAGTCTTTCTTAGGTTCCAGTGAAGACCATCGTGGATGCTGCGTAAGAAGTCGTTAGTGGATTCAACTTGACAAGCGGTTGAGACGGGCCATGGTGCCATGCTACACACTAGTGCATCCCCTGCTTCAAGCTGTTTCCGGTCTTTCCCATCAAAGGAGACCCAAGCGGAGCTTCTGCTGTTGAATGGCACTTGGACTCTCACTGTCACGTGTTCCGGTAATATTAGTGGGCGGAATGATAGAGAATGCGGACAGATAGGCGTGAATAAGATCCCAGGAACCTGCAAAACATTAAGTTACAATATAATCCATTATCTGTTATTGTATAATGTATATAACACCAAAGCTATTGTGCAATCTCTCAAATTCTTCAATGGCATATGAATTTGGAGCTTTAACATTTTCGACTTTGTTACTAATATTTGAATTGTGAATCAAAGAACCAGCCTCGCTTGTTGCTACAGATGTAAAGATCATTTTGGAATATTTACCTGAGGATGGACCATTGACCCTCCAGCAGCAAGTGAATACGCGGTGCTACCAGATGTTGTAGACAGTATAAGTCCATCGCCTTGCACACATGTGACGAATGAGTTGTCACAGTAGCATTCAAGGTTTGTGAGGTAAGAAGATATTCCACGGTCAATGGTGACTTCATTCAGAACAAGCATAGTCTCCTCTGGTTCATATTCATGTGTTGCTTTATCTCTGATGATGTGACACTGCAACCTGTGTCGTAGTGTTATACTGATAGGACCCTTCAAAATCGCTTCAAGACAATCTCGGTATTGTTCGCTGTCTGGATTGGAGTTAAAGAAAAGTTTTTGTAACAGATAATGTGTAATACAGCTTAACTAACTAACTGATATAAACAAGATGAAGGATACGAAAAGGAGTCATAAATCCAAGAGATCCCATGGAGAATGGAACAATTGGAGGCACTGGTCCTTTAAACATCGATGCAGCCTGTAACCGTTAAGATACTTCATGTTAAATTGTATCGGTGGTAATATAAAAAGCAAAAGATGGAAGATGATATAAAACCTGAGTCATAGAAATCCAAGATTTACTTACCCATAGCACTGTGCCATCCCCACCAAGAGTTATAAGAAGGTCAACCTTTGTGTGTAGAAGTGAAATTTCCTTGTCTGCATCATAAATCATAACTAGGAGTTGACTACAAGGTCTAAGCAATCGATGTGGTCTACATGAATTTATTTCACACTTCTGTGCTCAGACTTTTCATTAGCAGAGAACAATCTGAAAAGAAGATATTATATATTACCATCTTCCCAAGTTTGTACGAAGTTGAAGGAACTTGATTCTGATAAGAGTTCTTCCTTTACTCGAGGTTCCACATAAATATTTAGTCCTTTTTGCGTTCTCAACCATCTGAAATGGAGACAAATCAAAATCTAATTACTTCATCTGAACCAAGAATCTACTTTCCAAATAAGAACATACATAAGCTACAGTAGTTTGTGAGACACATAAATAAAAGAGATGAAGCAGCAAAGCAGAAATTCAGAGAGAGATTCAGAAACTAATCATGTGGTTAGGCCGTTAGGGTAGCATATTCTTAACAATGGAGCCGATTTATCTTTCTCGAAGAGTACTGAAACTCATTGTAGAAATGACCTGCAAAATATAAACACTGACCTGACCATATCCACAGAGAGAACTCGCACGGAAGTTGAATTAGGCTTAGTGATAATAAGTACAGTTTGTGGATCAGACTCCCATGTCAGTGAAATCTGAAATTAGAAGTTGTTAGGTTTAGTCTACAAAACACCTTACCAAGCAACTAAAGTAATATGAATTGAGAACAAATATTTTCCATCAGTTGTAAATTCAGAGATGGGAAACAGAAAGATAGAGAAGATGAAACAATAGTCCTACCTGTTTACTACTGCGCTCTGCTGTGCTGATATTCCCTCTCTCAAACGAAACAATTTCTTTTTTGTGTTGATCATTAGCCATCCCCTTACATCCCCATGAAAGTTTAAATGATGCCTGCAGCCAATTTCATAGATATTTCAATATTAGAATAGAGTTTTCATTCTTTCCTTATTGTTTTAGGCTTTTAGCCTAATCATTTCCTGCAACAGCGTTGCCAGTTTTGAATGTCAAAGTAATTGGGACACAGCAAATGCAAAGATACATTAACAACTCTGACGGACCAATATTCGTCAACATCTGATACTAGAATGTGTTAGTCCAACAAAGGCTAATGTAAGATTCATCACAGGTACATAAATTCCAGAGGACTTATTCAAAAAATGCACAGAGGTTGATATTTGTTTACTTATGCTTACTGACTTGCATAGCCAAAAATATAAAAGCAAGGATAGTAACAGTCAACTATATATTACCTTCCTCTTCAATTTGTTATTAAAACTGTTAAATCCACCATCTTGGAGCACTTCATGAGAGCAAATAGTCTCCATGCCATTAGAACTGATTTCCTGAGCATAAAGCCGCGGAGACTTTGCTAAGTGCTCCATCCTTTGACCATTAGATTCATCGGCACACACTCCATTTGACAGTTCTGTAAAACAAGCCAGGAATTCTGTTATTCAAACATATCCATGGCCAAAAACACCATTCAAATCAAAATTACTAGAACTAAATGGTGAACATTTTATAACAACCCTTTGAAGTTAGTAGAGAACCTTTATGCTGCAACTCCACGTTCTTAGACCTCTCTAACTCGTATCTACGCTTCCATTCAGCAGCCTCAGCTTGAGCCAACGCCTTTCCTTCAGCAGCTCCCCTTAGTGCCTTTGCAACAGCTACAATATCCCAGAAACTGAAAAATTAAATCCCATATCCAAAGGATATAGTACAGCTCATGTTACACATATCGAAATCTTGCTTACTTCTCAAAGCCTCAGAGAACTCAACGAGATGGTCGTCAGTAGCCTGCATAGGAGTCTGTTGAAGAAGAAGCTCCTGAACAGCCTTCTCTGATTGAGCAAGTGAAGTCAAATGAGTGAAACCATTCTCTGGGTTCGGCAACAAACTCTTTGCATCTCCATTTGCAAATGAATCCTGCCAAGAAATCAAACAAAGTTAAAACCTTTTTGATATAAAACACACACAAACTCAAAAGAGTCTCTTCACATTCTCAATTCCGAATCAATTTCAATAAACGAAATCTCCGGCGATTACTACACGATCAGAAATCCAAAAATGAAAGATTTTTGTTGACCAGCTCAACAAATTCGCTATTAAATCCCCCAAATTGAAGAAGAAGACAAAAAAGCAGAGAGATTTAAGAAAAATGAATCATAGAAGCCCAATTCATGGACCACAGAGTGAAATAACACCGCAAAACAGAGCAAAGAGAGTGAGTATAACAGAATCGGCAAGAGAAGGAGAGATTGAAGTACAGTGTGATTGAGCTTGTAGGTCGACGACATTGAATTCTGTCTTCTGTGATCGAAGACGAAGAAGAAAGAGAGAGAGAGAAGAAGAAGAAGAAAGTGCGTAACACGAAGAAGAAGCTTGAGATATGTTTCCAATCTCCAAGACGGCAGATTTATGTGTAATATATATATATAAGGAAATCGAAGCCGTACGCGTCCAAGCTTCTGTGAATAAACAGTAATTTGCTTTGAAGTTAACGGATCACAACATATATTTGACTCCCACATCAACTCTTTTCTCTCATACTAATATATCAACATAAATATATATTTTTTTAAAAAATAGAGAGAGTGGAAAAAAAAAAATATTATTATGAAGTATAAAATTTTAATACAAATATTAAAATATTCAAAAAAGGTTTTAGTACAAAATGTTTTTCGTAAAACAATTTCAGAATGACTTGTGAAATATATCTTTTTTTTGTGTGCACAATTTGACAATATATCTAAAGGAAATAAAAAGAGGTAGAGTAGTGATGTAGGTGTCTAAATTATATGAAACTGACATGTAACCTAAATTTCTCATTTTGTATATTGTTGTTTATATCTTATATAGTACTATTTTCAAATACTCAAAATACACAGTTTATGATTTTTTAGATTTTATGTGGGGACTAAACAACATCTATCGGTATATAGTTAATCAACAAATCTTCTGGTGAAGATAGTTGTAAAAGTATCTTTCAAAATGATCAACTAATCATTACATGATCATCATGATTCGTGATCTAATTATTAAATAGTACTAGCCGACTGCAGATAATGTTTTATAATTTTGTACATATTAGCACGGCAATGTAATAACAATAACATAATCTGCAAAATATGTAGATGTTTGAACGGTATCTATTTAACATGAAAATTATTAATTTCCTAAGTTCTTAACCAACCATTTTACCGATCGATGACATCACACAAATCTTAAGTTTTCAAATATTCTTTTTGTAAGCCATTTATTAGGAAAACAAAATCTATGAGAAAATATTTATTCTGTCTAAAAGGCAAATAAAGAGAGAATAAAGCATTTATATAGTTTTATTCTTCTCATTTGATGATTAGTTGATGATTTGGGTCTTTTGATAACATACTTTAAGACCAAATAGTTGATTACTACTTAACTAAATTACACCATTAGTTACTTCGGCAGCAATTACAAAATAGAAGTGGGTGGCCAAATAACGCGTGGGCTGCTTTTGAGGACTTTGAACACTCTGGTCCTTCGATCTCGCATGGTGTGCGGTCGTGGTGTTTTTGATTCCACTAGAGCTAAGTGCACGCTATTAATGCGTCAAGATCTCGACACGTGATTCATCTATAAACCATTACTCTGATGAACGCTTTAGATTTGATTTTCCCAAGTTAATGGACGGTGTGGATTAGCATATTGCAGTTTTGGACGTGGACGGCATTTTCTGTTTCATGGAAATATTCAACCTATTTGACTTTATATTCCTTTTTTCCAACGACTAAAGTCTTATTCTATTTGATTTCACAAGGCCGCATGGATATTGCAACATTTTTCAGCATTATAGTAAGGTCAATGAGAAAGTTTACACTTTAGCGGATTTATTAGTACTACTTATTTAGTTACTACAATAAGATATTTTTATTGCATGTCCTTTTTTGCGTACTTTTGTGAGAGACTACCAATTCAATGACTACTTACTCTCGACTTTAATTTGGTCACATAGAGAAATATATTTGGAAAATGAATGGTAAGAACTAAGAAGTCAGCAAAATCTTACTTTTTGACGCATATTTTGCTAATTTTGTCTTCTCTCAACGAAAAAAGGTCATACGACTTTTATAGACTTTTGCGAGAGTCTTTCTTGACCCGAGGTATTTGGTAATATAAGTTTCGTTTTCACACTGTGTTTTGTTAAAAAGATTATTTCTTTCTTTTTATGTAAAAACTTAACTACAATTATCGATTCTAATCTATAAGTTTAGACACCCATTTACATTTGATCATCTTCAACATGCATTATGCTTCATATAATTGATATGTAATTTGACACCAGAAATATAATATAAGATATGTAATTGGCAGAGTGGTCGTGTTTGATTTTTGCACGTTCTAATCATTCTCTCTTTTCGGGTCTATCCAAGTTGATCGTCCTCTCCATATGTAGGAACAATGTGATATAAAAAGCTTATCTTAAAATTATTTCTGATGAGTATTTGGACATGTTTGATAGTCTTTCACTTTCCCAATAGAATATTGTCCCAACCAAACATTTTTAGATGGAATATTTATTACTAAAGATATATTGGGTCTAGAAAACTATTCAAAGTCTTCCAGAGAGATATATGTAGTTACGTTGACTCTGATATAAAAAAGGACGTGTCCGTTTTCTTCTTCATTTTTCCACAAATATTAACGGTTATGTTTTTCACCTCTGTCTGTTTCACTTCCTTGTAAAGGGTTTGCGAGTAATTAAAAACTAAAAAGGCCAATAGGCTTTGTTGGAAAAAAAAAAGTGTTGCGTTTTCATTTGTGTCTTTCTTCTGTCTAGACTCTAGATAATATACTGTAGTAGTTAAAATTTTATTTGTCTGAAATTTCGTAATTTTGACTGCCCTTTATAATATTCCACGACAATTACTCTTAAATCTTATTCTTTTGATAATGAAGTTTTTGGTATATAAATCTCCAATTTGCATACCTCATACCTGGCCCAAAATGTGTTTAATTTCTTCCACGGACCATAAGATCTTAGGAAATGTATTTTTTTTTTTTTGGATCTTTCACTAATACCTAAATTATTAGATTTGGTTTGAGAAGTTTAGAAAAAAATTAAAATTTATAATGGCCTCCGGCCCTACTCATTTGGGCCGGACCTGTTGGTGCCTTGTTAGTTTTCTAATCTTGTTATGGAAATAAAATATTGCATGGTGAATGGTTATCATAAAATTGTGCTCACTGTTAGCAATACTGCCTTTCTTCGTAACGCAAAGACTGACGTGAAGTTTTTTTTTTTTTTTTATATATATATATTTTTGTTTGACATGAAGTTTTAATAGTGGGACATTTGGCATTTGGGTAGGGTACGAAAACTTGGTTCCTATTTTTTTTTTTTTTTTATCCCACAATGACAAAGCTGATTAGCTAACAGCTGCAGAAATACTAACAATTTTGTTTATTGTGTAGTTGTGTCACATAAGCATGACGTTTTGTTGTAAATCTCAGTTTTTCTCTATAATTCACACTCTTTTTATCGTTTGTGTTCACTTGTTCTAGAGAGAAAACAAGAACACATTTAATTACTTTAATCTTCTACATTGATAATATTAATTGGATTTTCTTTTAGCTCTTACAACACACAGGTATTTATACCACATACAAGACACACTTGCACTTAATTACTAATGCATTAGACCACACCCCTAGACCTAGAAATCACATCAGCCACTCTACTACACTTGAGACTGTAACTCCATGTTTTGCTCCTTTTAGACACTTAACATCAACCTTAGTCTAGGACACAACATAATTACCTACTTGGGCCCTAATAATCCGTTTGGCCCATTATCACAAAACACAACATAACAAAGCAAGCCCACTCTCTTTAGTTGACTGTTCCTTCCTCTTCATGTGTCGTTGACCTTCTTGTCACGACATCTTCTTCTTCCTTTTGCTCCTTCTTACGCTTGAAGCTTCTTCTCTATTCTTCTCTTCTTCTTCTTCTCATGATGCTTTTCTTCTTGTAGGATTTAAACTACGATTCTCAATTCCAACACGTTTCAATATCATCTCGTCTGCAGTGAAAGATATGCCACAACCTGATCCTACCGGAGCTTTGTCGTCCAGATTTTGTCGTCCAGAATTGTCGAAAGCTTCCTCGTGTTGCATGGAGCTCTGGACTCTGGTTCCAAATCAGTACTTAATCTCTATCGGCCTCAAGCTATTTTCAATTCTTTGTTTTTCCCCCCAAAGTAATTTTCAATTCTTTATCTTCAATTTCGATTTTTTATTTAAGTTTTCCTTCTTTTAGAATCATATGCACTAATACACTGTTAATCTCTCCCATTATGTAATTTTTTGTTGCTAAATAATTTTGACGTCATTGTAAGTGTAAAGCCTCAGGCCCAACAACAGGAAGCCCAAACTCTTCCCCAATCTCACAACGGGACAAAGTTACAGAGCTCCCCTCTGCAACCTCTGCAACAAAAGAAGACATACACACAAAAGGAAAGAAACAGAGCAGCTACTTCTTCGCCGGTTGTACTCTCAAACCGTTTCAGTCCTATCATCTCAGAAGACAGTGGCTAGATGGTCGACACTTGTAAACAGATCCAATGTTGCTACAAAGATCCAGAATGTTCTTTTGCTTCTATAAGTATGAGTCTCTAGAATCAATTGTAATATTGAGTTGGTGTATCAATCAAAGTAAGATTGAGTACAAATCTCTTTTCTTCTTTATTCACAGTCATCACAAGAAAAAAACAGATATCCCTACATTTTGTTGCTAAAAAACAGGAGGAAAAACAAAAAAAAGTTTCAATAGTGGAACATTTGGGTTTAGAGTTTGGTAAAGAAAACTTATTCCAACAATGACAATGCTGATCTTAAATAGATAACCAGATCTCATAGATGATAATGCTGATATTATGAAAGCTGCACATTAAAATAAACTTTCGCCTGAATCACCCTTGAAGCTGGTCGTGCTCTCTCCTTCAGCTTTTGGGCCACGAAGAAAAGAAGCCAGGTACACACAAGGATTGCTATCACAATCTCAGGGAAGCCCCACCATCCTGAATGCGTCACCTTTACTCCAAATTCATTCATATTCATTTCTTCTCCTGTCATTTTCGGCTCGTCCGGTGATAGAGGCCCGAGAAAATTGTTGTTGTGCCCTAGCTGTATTAATAATAACACCAATGTTCTTATGTTTAACAACCTCTAAGATTCAATCTTTTTTTGATAGCTAGAAAACATTATTTTATGTTCTTGAATAGTTCTTGCGAGTGATAAGCTCATAAAGTCAAGCTATTGACTTACCTTGATGGCCCAAGATCCAAAAATCATGTAAGAAATCGTGTAGGAAATCGAGAAACGGCAAAAGATTTTGGGAAGATCAGGAAGAAGACGGGAGAATCCAGAAGACGTCATGATGATTCCCTTTCCAAAACATAAAAACAGACATCAGTTTATTCAAGATCTTTAGTAGCTTTCTTTGAAGTTAGTTAAAAAGAAAACAGAGGTCGCTCTGCTCGTACAATAAGGCCAGCTCCAGTGAAAAGACCAGTCAAGAAGTTTGGAACAAACGAAGCCACAACCATCATGAGAATCTCTATTACAGAGAATGACAAAACACCGGGCAAGTTCCCTGATTTGTAAGTTATAATTCCTCTAATGCGAGTGCCATTATGCTGCAACTCTTGGTTCCCCCATCTCTCCAACTCATTCCACTCAGCAGCCTCGGCTTCGGCAGCTACAAATACGCAAGAATCTCAAAGAGTAAGTCCCAAAACGGCAAAGAAAACACCTTTTGTTTCAAATATCCAAGCTTACTTCTCAAAGAAGGCAGACTCCGATGGTCGTATTTAGTCTGTTGAATAGAAAGCTCCTCAACAACTTCCTCTGATTGAGTAAGTGAAGACCAATTATTGAAATAGTTATCTTGGTTTGAGTACAAACTTTTTCTATCTTTATTTCCATAGGGATCCTGCCAAGAAATACAATAAGTTAAAATGTTCTGATTCAGAACAAATAATTGGTCTATTCAGAACACATAACTACCAGTACCACTAGCTCAAGAGGAAGTAAAAAAGAAGAAGAAGAGGAATCTACTCTAAATCTTTAACTGAAGATGAACGCATAAGCCAATTCATGAACGCTAAGGTGAACAAATAGAGTGACTAAAACAGAATCAGAAAGAGAAAGGGAGGAGGTTAATTTACAGTGAAATCGAAGTCGTGTGTCGCCATTGAGTTCTATGACCGAAGATGATATATCGAGAGAGAGATTAAAGTTCATTAAAACAAAGATATATATACTCAAAGCCAAAGATAGTCGTGTAATTACACCGTTAATTACTTGGGCATTTACAGATATAAGTTGGGTCCCCAACAACGCGTAGCAGCTTTTGAGGACTTCAGCAATTCTCCATAGGCATAGTTTATCTAAGAAAATTGGGGTCGAAACCCTTGGCCCTTAATGAACAAGAGGCCTTGACACTTGACTAGCACGTCTTCGTCCTCTTTCATGGCAATAATTCAACCAAGTTGCCTTTATTTTTGTATTTTCTTTTGCCTACGTATTTACTTTACTTTATTGAGGTTTATAGTTATGCTTTTAGTATGCTTTTTTTTTTCTTTCGAACGACTAAAGTCTTCTTGCAATCATGTTAGAATGTTTAAATGGTGATCAGTATCGAATTTATGATTAACACTAGTACTTTTTGATTGGATGTGATTGTGAATTCCTCTTTCGTAGAAACTGACTCTACTACTATTGTCTTTTACGTAGAGACTAATTTAATAACTATCGACTTTAATTCGGGCACAAGAAAATGTATTTGGGAAATTAATGGGAAGAGAGTCAGAGTCAACCAAAACATACCTTTTGAAGACTATTTTGCCAATTTTGTCTTTGGTTAAACGGTCCTGTTCTCTCTGTGTCGATCCATATCAAGTCCTCCAATGTATTGGACGAACAAAGATCTTATATAAAAAAAAACTTAACTTTTAGATACTATCTTATGAGTATATGGACATGTTTCATATTTGTTTGTGTTTTACTTTCCTTTTGTTAAATGGATAGTTTTACAGTCCTAATAATTGCTCTAAAAACATTATGCATTTTTTTTATTTTGGCTAAAAAAATTATGCATTTTATTAGAACACTCCAACTAAATTTATAAGGAGAATTTTGATAACTAAATATATGCATGTGGGTCTTCCAGAGAGCTTCATTTTCGTTGACTAAAGGACAACGTGTCAATTTTTGCTTAATTTCACACAAAGATGGCAAATTAATAATCGAAATTTCTTCGTATGTTGTTTTCTTAACTATTATCAACTTATATAAGTTTTTCATTTCCCCATTTAAATTACCTAGTCTTTCTTTAGTCCATCTAAAATTTAGTTAAATTTGAGTTTCCTTATTTCATGTCGGAAATCTTGAATGATCACGATAATATTGTACTTGTAAATTTTAGTTTTACTCATGATAAAATTTTGGTATCAATATCTCCAATTTAGTATATACTGAGTTACTGACTGACCGAGCCCAAAATGTATTTTTTTCCTCATGGGATCTCAAGAAAATGTTCTTTCTTTTTCTTTGACCCTTTACACCTAAATAAACTACTTTTGGTCATTTAAAGTTGACTATGGGATCCGGGTATCTCTGCGCCATACTTATTTGGACCAAACATGTTGGTGTAACAAGGTTTTCGTTTTTATTTGGCCATACTCTCACTGTGCGCAACACTGTCTTACTTGTGTTACATAAACCTTGAAGTAAAGTTTCAATAGTGGAACATTTGGGTAGGGTTTATCAAACGAAACTTTGTTATCAGTTTGTTCTTTTTCTTCAACAATGACAAAGCTGATTAAGATGAGATCTTGATGAAAGCTTCAGAACACATGCATACATTATATTAAGTCTTTTAGTAGTGGATAGGAGAGTTAAGGCCTTCTTGAGAAGAAAGTGAGCGGAGAGGTTGGTGTCTCCTTGAAGACATTGACGACAGTGAAAGAGACAGAGAAGGCATTCTCTTAAAAGAAGGTCTCCTATCAAGATTCCTCATCGTTCTTTTCGCCTGAATCGCCTTCAAAGCAGGTCCTGCTCTCTCCCTCAGCTTTAGAACCACGAAGAAGAGAAGCCTGTAACACACAAGGATTGCTACTACCGCAGCTAAGTCCCACCATTTTGAATATGTCACCTTCACTCCAAAGACCTTCTCTATCACTTCCTCTCCTGTCATTTTCGGCTCACCCGGGAACAATGGCTCGAACTCTAGCCCTAGAAAGTCATTCTTGTACCCTCCCTGCAACACTCCCAAATGTATTATTTTTATGTTCTTGAATCGTAATAAGCTCATAAAGTTAGTTTCTTGACTTACCTGGATAGCCCAAGAACCGTAGCTTATGTAAGAAACCGGGTAACGCCAAAAGATTTTGGGAAGATCAGGAAGAAGACGGAAGAATCCAGAAGTCATCATGATGATTCCCTTTTCCAAACACAAAAACAGAAATCAGATTCAAGATCGTTCAAAGCATTATTAGTAGAAATGAAAACAGAGGTTGCTCTGTTCTTACAATGAGGCCAGCTCCAGTGATAAGACCCATCAAGAAGTTTGGAACAACAGAAGCCACAACCATCATGAGACTCTCTATCACGGAAACTGAGAAGAAGATGTTGAGACAGAAGAAAGCGTAATGCGAGAACCCGGGACGAAACTTCACCAAGTTGTAAGTAATAGTTCCTGTGATAACCGAAATCGCAACCAAGAAAGGGAAAGAAGAGATGTAATTCGAGAGGATATAAACCGAAACGCCGTAGTATCCACTTAGCCTCTCCTTATAGAACACCTGAAACAAAGCAAACCCGCATTTTCATCGATAGAGCAATTCAAGATTTGTGAGATTATAAGTAGGGTTTTATTATTTACCTTCATTTCTTCGAGGAAAGAAGGGAAGCCTCCAATGGACATGAAAGTCATGAAACCAGTGATGAATCCGCCGCAAGAAACACGGGCTAAGATTGATGTGTAGCTATAGCCAACGTCGTAGAAGATGGTTCCTACGCTTATAGAAACAACAATGTAGCTTATTATTCGTGTCCAATAGTAACCGACATCACGACACATGTTTATGAATGATCTTGCTGTTAATGTCCTAAGTTGTTTCCACCAGGTTGCTTCACTTCCTTTTCTTATTTCCATCTCGAGCCCTTCCTGCGAAAAAAGCCAGTTATGGAATCCAAGCAAGCCTGTGAGTTAACTTGAACAAGAAGTTTAAACTTACGATGTTAGATAGTTCTCGAATCCTAGATTTTGCGGATTTCGCATACTTTGAACGCTTGTAATTCTCAACAAGCCTTGCTTTGATCACAGATGTTGCTAGATTCATTAGAGGATCTGATGTAGCTGGTGTTTCCTGTAGTAGAGTAAGTATTAACCTTAGAAAAATTGCAATAAAAACTTGACTATGTATCCAAAAGACTTTAATTTGTGCAATGTTCTTGATATTGATAATGGTTACTACCACACCTGAATTCTCTGAGATCCTTTGAGTGTAGCTGTGACTGTATCAAAGTCCGAGTTTATACATCGCAGAAAATGATCGGAAGGATTCCTCTTCTTCGGGCACGGGAAACCCGATTCTGCAAAGAACTTCATTCAAACAAACAAAAGCAAAACAGAGTTTTCTTCACTATCAAGGCAAGAAAATAAACAAAAGAAATTGTGTGTTTTTTGTACTGCAAGAAAACAAAGAGTGTAGGGCTTTACCTCAACAGCAGACTTGGCTTCACCAAAGTAGACAGACTCACCACTCGAAAGCAAGAAAAGATCATCGAACAGCGCAAAAACCTCGCTGCTGGGCTGATGAACCGAGGAGATTACGGTTCTGCCATCGCGTGCAATGTTCCTAAGCGCCTGAATAACGAAAAACGCAGAAGCACTGTCCAAACCACTAGTGGGTTCGTCGAGAAAAAGGATTTGAGGACGAGTGAGGATCTCCAAAGCAATGCTGACACGTTTCCTCTCACCGCCACTAACTCCTCTGGCGTGCCAGTTTCCAATGACTCTGTCTGAACAGTCTTGAAGACCAAGCTCCATGATTGTGCCTTCCACGATGTCACTCACTTCCTCTTTAGACATATCACTTGGAAGTCTCAAGTGAGCTGAGTATGTTATTGTCTCCCTCACTGTTAGTGTCCCCAACAATACGTCCTCTTGTGTCACATATGCCTATATATATAGTCACAAAATGCATACACTTCAAGAGCAATCAATGTAAATACCTAGTCATAAAAACTTTAGGTTTTTGTTATTTTGAATGTAATGTTTTATTGTTATACATACATGGGCTATAAATATATTTTTAATGTGCCAATATTATCACACATTTATAAGAAAATAATGTATAGATCTTTGACCTTTGCACCACTATGTACTTAGGACGGAGCTGTCTAAAATTTGTTGCCATAAATGAAAATTGATAATGTTTCGCCACCACAAGTGACAAGCCACAAGGACGTTACTATTATATATTGAACTAACAAATTAGCTGCATGTTGTGAAATTGTGGGTAGAAATATTAACGAGGAAACTTACTACGAGACCGTAGTCTAATCTAGCTTTCTTGCCGTTCAGTAGAAGATTACCGGTCATGACCACGTTTCTTGCGAGTCTACCTGTGGATAATTCGGGAAACTTTATTTTATTAATCGATTACAAATTTTATCTATGATGTGAAAAAAAAAACAGTAGTATAAAATTGCTTTCTGTTTGTATTGGGATGTGGAAATGAAGACAAATATCAGAAAAGGCAGCTCCAGAAATCAATTTTGCATTTATGAGGAAATTTTCTGCAGTACTTTTCTGCCATTCCTTGCATGCAATGCACCCGAAGTAACAATACATATAGAATTATAGATACTATTCAATAATCAAACTTTCCAGTATATATATCATAAGGATGATCGTAACAACTAGAAAAAAACAAAACAAAGGGCTTTATAAGTTATAACTTTAACTAGCAGGTTAAAGATGATCTAAAACATAGTTACAAATAATATTATCAAACCAAGATATGTGTTATGCATGCAGGCTGCAGCAGTTAAATCATATAACTGCAAGAACGAACCTGCAAGAGAGTCAAGAAGAGTGGACTTTCCGGATCCGGAAGGACCCATTATAGCCATGATCCGACCCGGTTCTGCATAACCGTTTAGCCTTTGGAGCAACCTTCTGGTTGGACCATCACTGAAATTGGGTATTACCACCGTCAAGTCTTCCCACGCCAAATACGCTCCACGGCTCATCTCCAACTTTGACGGCAGCTGCCTCCGGCCACTACTCGAGCCCTCCAGTTCCATTTGTTTTTAGTTTTGTCTCTCTAACTAGCTATAACAATGCTATAGAGAGAAAGAGAGATTTTAATGTTTTGTTTGTTTCTTTTTCGTTGGTCGGAGAGTGAATAGTAAGAAGGAACAGAAGAAACAAAACAATAAAAAAGGATTTATAAGCTTTTGCAATCACCAAACAACTAAATTCATTAATGGACTGTCTTTAATACGGCAACATTTACAAGTGCGCATGTATATCTACAATTTTGAGGAGTAAAATGTCAATGCTAGTTATCTACGATATAATATTAGTATTTTTCTCAATAGTAAATGCGTATAGAGATGGAGATAGATCGATGGCACGCGTATTAATATACGTACAATGCGCTTTTATTGGCTTATGATGGGTATGTAATAGTCGTATATGTAGATCCTATTCATATAGTCGTGTAGATTGAGATTACATTTTGAAATTAGTTTTGCAACTAATTGTGACATTAAATTTTGTAATCGTCGGACAAAAACTCTAAACTCTCATAGCAAAATAAGAGAACCTCTGCAGTCTGCATCCTCAAATATTAAATCAGTTAACTGAGTTAAACCTCTTTTTCAAAATAAAAATAAAAATCAGTTAAGTGAGTTGATTAGCCACTAAAATTGAAGCAAGTCTACGAAATCTGACATGTTTTTAAACGCGAAAATGATGCAGCTTTATACAAAAAAAGTAAAGAAATGTTTCATTTTTCATTTAATTAAGAAAATGAGCAGCTTGGATTCTGCAACAGACATGAGCTGCTTTGGAATCATTGCTTGTGCCTTATAGAATTTGTTTCGGGTAAGCTGCTTTGGCTTGTTTGTAGTAGGTGTTTTTGCTGTTTTGATGTTTTTTTGGTTTAGGGTTTTAGACCCGGTGATGTCTTTGTTTTCACCGGCTTTTTATTTCAAAAACGTATTTTTCAAGATTGTTAAGGAAAATTTCAGATGACAAACGAAAAAAAATCAAACAGAGAGTCACGGGTCTTAAATTAAATGCGAGATCGTAGTTGAAGCCCATATGCTTATCTACGGTTACACATTCATTCTTGCTTTATAATAGTATGCTTCTCCATTTATTATGCTCTAACTTTGTTATGGCATAACTTTATTTATCATATGATATATGACAGGGAATTTTAAAATATGAAGTGATAACGTAACGTTGATAAAAGAATGAATGAAGTGAAAACCTTCCAACAAAGATAAGAATTAAGAAGTAATAAGAACCCATACAACATAAATGACGTTACAATAAAATGTGATATTATAAGTAGTATGGAATAAATTTAAACCGAGAGGGTAAATAATATACATAGAAGAAAAAAAAACAGAGATTGAATAACGATATAACGTATATATATGGTCACAGTCTCATAGACCACGAAAGCCACCTAACTTACAAAAATGAAACCTATCATTGATTGGAATGATGTATTTGTCAACACCTATTAAGCTATATATGATGTAATAATGCTCTATACATATAACATTTTTATGTTGTTGTAAGAAAATATAATTTGATTCAATGTACCAATTACTTGGTTTTAAATGCTGATATCTATTCTTAGCTTAGAATGATTGAAAGTCTTAACGTTTCTAAAGCAAAGATTATGTATAGATTTGGTCGTACCAACACATCAAAAGTCCAATGGCTAGAACTCATCATATTCAAAAACCCGCTTGTGGGCAGAAGCTGTTCTTTGAACTCTAGTTATAAAGCCATTTAATATTTCTTTTCTTTTTCGATATGAGATATTTTAGCGATGAGTTAGTGATCATTTAGTCACTTTCCTTCCAAATGTGTGAGATCTGAAAAATCTTAAAAACCATTGCAGGAAAAGTTTTATGACAATCACTTCTTCTAGGTTAAAATGCAACCAACAACGTAAAGAATCACCAAACACATGGCAAGCAAATAAACGTGGAAGTAAATTACATAGTTGGGCCGCCGGTGGGCATTTTTACTTATTCTCCGGGTTCTCTTCTTCGGAAATGTGATATATGCTTTACTTGGGCCTAAATGGGCTTCTTTTATTGACATGCAGATTTCTATCTTTAATCTCGGAAGAAACAATTCGTTTTAGATTACACGGATTGGAAAACAGCTTACAGATTAGAGTGACCAGACTTGCCCAAAAGAACAAAAGTGTGCAACATGATTTGTTTTCTTCTTTTTTTCTGGCATTCATGATGTGACACCTACTCATACACCTAGGATACTAAAACTTATTGCCCCATTTTTAATTTTAAAATGTTAGATACTAGTCCTTGATAGTCATCATTGTTTTATCCATTTCCGGAAAAGTTTTAATACAGTTTTTAAAATCTTATTTAGTCAAATTAAAAAACCACATAAAAAATAACGAAAATTTGTTTATTTTTTGGCAAATTGATAATTCTCGTTTTCCATGAAGAGCATTTACTTTTTGTTTCATTATTGTCTGATGCATGGTTCTGCCAAAAAATAATACGAACTCTGGTCAAATTGACTATGACCATTGAGAACCTCACGTGTCCCCGTAAAGCAATCTTCGCAGTTGACATAACTGCTGCTACAGTTTTTGACGGTTGAGATCAGACGAGAGTATTCAAGATTCGGTGCACTCGTCGTAGTGGAATTTGCCAACTGATGAAAAATTTATGTCACGCGCGGGTTTTAGTGAGTCAGGGCAAAGTAAGCGCTCGTATCGAGGCACGGTTTCAGTTTTTTTTGCGGTAAAAACGGAAAAAAGTTAAAGAGGTTAAAATTTGTTTGGTTTTGTTTTCCAAACAAGAATACTAATTTATAGTAATTTCTTCTAGTTACATGGTTGTTACACCGAATATATCACAGTCAATTCTATGTTCTTTAAAATTCAAAACACAAGATTTTTGCTTAGTTTTATATAGTGGTCGTGATCAATAATAATATCTTTGGCAATCTCTTTCATGTACTTTTTTCACACCTTCTCAACCAAATATGCATCTTGGACTTGGACACATGGGAATAAACAAAATTGAGGAGTATTTCTTTTGTATACCATGCATGGATTGGATTATAGCTATGAAATACATTAAATCTAAGACCTTTGAATGACATATCTTTTTATTAAACTAATTTTTTAAAACAAAAGTAGAAGTTTGATTGAACTTTATAAAGTAGTGATCTCATAACACAAAATTTAATCAATTTTAATCGATTCATAATAAATAACTTGTAATCCCTAAATTAGTAATTTTAAATTATGTTATAGACGACAAAAGTACGATTGCTAGGGTAATTTTCTCGTTGTCATATTTCGACAATAAAAGGGAGACACGTGAAATCAACGTAGAATCAACTTTTGACTACTCCGAAAACTAATGCGCATTCGGCATCTATACATAGGTTACACATATAAAACCAAATCCGAATAACTCGCAAGCGCATAAATATCAAATATTCTTGGAAAGTTGTGTTTCAGAATTTATTTTTGTTTTAATACTTTTAGATCGCTAGCTAATTAATATTTTAAATTACAAAATTAATTAAATCTAAGTTATTTGTAGAAGATATCTTCTTATTAAACTAAATTGTTCAAATAACACATAGATTGAATTTTAATTAAACTTTATATATCAGTAATTTTGTAACGTGTATATTTAATTAAATTAAGAAAGATTTATATATATATAAAAAAAAGTCAATAACACATAATTTTTAGTAAAAATAATTAAGGTATATGAATGAATAATAACATACTTCCCATAGAATCAAATCCAACTAGTTGACTAAGAAATTAAGAGTTAAAGTTTTCTAAACCAAAAATGTTGCATCCAATGGGATGTGTATATAAACACCCTAGGTTGGTCAAGGGAGAAGAAAAATATACTATTGTTAAACAAAATCTTAAAGACTAATTTATCTTTTTAGCAAAAAAAATTCGATTTTTAACTATAATCCCGCTCCTAGTCTTGGACAAACTTCAAAAAAAAAACCCTAAACCCAATATCACAACAACAGAACCCGAAAAAAAAGACCACATTACGAAAGTAGTTTTTTTTTTGCTTTAATAAAATGGTTCATTAGAAGACAAAATCATAGTCTCAAATCTCCTAAAAAAAAACATCACATTTAACGCTACAAAAAAACCCAAGTTAGTACCCACTACTCTCTCACAAAACAAAAGAGCCTCTTCTTCTTCTTCTCAATCTCTCTGATAGAGAAACCAAAGCAAAAAAAGAAAAGAAATTTACTGTGACCATGGATCCAGGAGATCCTACTTCGATACTTTTCACAAAGATCAGAACTTTAGAACCAGATTTCGCTTCCAAAATCATTGGTTACTTGCTTTTACAGGACTTGGGTAAGACAGATTTGATGCGTTTGGCTCTTGGACCAGAGACTCTCTTGCAGTCCGTTTGTCTCAAAGCTAAATCTGCTTTAGGTCTTTCTTCTAATGGATCTTCTTCTGCTTCTTCGCCATTGAACCCTATCTCCAGACCCATTAACATCCACCGTCATTCTCTCTCTCACTCTTCACCGGGAAATGGGTTTTCGAGGAACCCTTTGTCTCCTTCTTTTGCTACTCCTGGTTCACTCGGAAGTAACCCTAACATGATTTCGAGTCCGTTTCAAGCAAGTTCGTCTCTTTTTGCTTCTGACGGTGCTGCTGCTGGTGATTCCACTGGAAACGGCGATTTCCTCGATGAGCAGCAACTAGGGAACTACTTGTCGTTTCTTAACGAATCTTCTTCGAAGAATAACGACGAATCTCTGGATCCGTTTGGGTTCTCGGCTGATAACGGCGATGCCCATTTGCATAAGAGGAGTTTCTCAGCCAGTGATGCTTGTTTTGGGTCAGAGGAGCCCGGATTTGGTGGCGGGGGTTACAACAGGTTCCTTCACGGTGGTTTAGGTGATGATTTTGATTCTCCTGGTGGTTTTGGCTCGCCGGATTATGTTTCTAGACAGCAAGAGGAGATTGTGAGGATGAAGATGGCTCAGAGACAGCGAATGGCTGCTGCTCAGTACTTGGCGGCTACTGGTTCTCCAATGTCGTATGAGAAAGGCCTCAATTTTCTCTTGCATCAGCGTAATGCGCATAGGTAATTATGAAATGAAGCTCCTTTTTTTTGCCTTAGAATGTGTTTTTGGTTGGTAAAGTTTTCAGATTTTACAAAAGAAATGTGTTGGTTGCAGTGAATCATGGAAAAGTTTGTATCTTTGAGATTTGTTTTGGTCTGAGATGTCAATTATTGCTTCTCGAAGTCGTTTTCGTATGGTTTTACTACTTTTGGTATTCATTTACATACCAATGATTGTTTTTTGTTTTTTTTTATTGCTTACGGCTCTTTAGTCAATCTTATGTTTGAAGTATGATTGAAGATATCTTCGTGTCTATGATATGTGAATTCATAGTTTTCTGTTTCCGGTGGTGTTTTGTTTTTGCAGATCAGGAGCAGGACAATTTGGGGAAGAGGGTTACTGGTTTGGTAGTCCAGGCCGGCATGAAAGGGATGAGTTTATGGGGATGGGAGATAAATCTAACTCTGCATCTAAACAGATTTACTTGACATTTCCAGCTGACAGCTCCTTCACAGATGAAGATGTCTCCAATTATTTTGGGTAATCTTTTACAATTGTATCAAAGCTGTTATGTGTTTGTTTGCATCATTAAAAGTTTGGTGGATGTCTACTAATGTTTGCCTGGCTCTGTTATTGTAGACTGATTATGTTTGTTGTTTTCTTGTAGCAATTTTGGACCAGTGCAAGATGTTAGGATTCCATACCAGCAGAAACGGATGTTTGGGTTTGTCACTTTTCTCCACTCTGAAACTGTGAGAATCATATTGGCCAGAGGAAATCCTCATTTCATCTGTGACTCACGTGTGCTTGTTAAACCGTACAAGGAGAAGGGAAGAATCCTTGAAAAGTATGTTGAAACCACTGCTCATGCCTTGTCTCTCCTTCCCATATTCTTCTTCTCTTTTTGTGTTCCCTTTTTCTTATAATAATCCTTATTGAACCATAGCAGGAGGCAGCAGCAACAACTGCTGCAGCAGATGGAGAGAGGAAACTTTTCTCCTGGTTCAAGTCCATCTGGAATGGATTCCAGGGATCTCTTTGATTCTCATCTCGGTTAGTTGAATTTATTTCCTATGCTTGATTCCCCTTGTGGATATGGTTTCATCAGAGCTCAACCTCTTCTTTCGATTTTTTTGTTATGGGTTCTGAGACCAGTCTTGTTTTGTTTGCTACCAGCACCAAGGATGTTTTCTAACACACAGGAGATGATGAGGAGAAAAGCTGAGCAAGCTGACCTGCAACAAGCAATAGAATTCCAAAGGAGAAGATTTTTGAGTCTGCAGTTGCCCGACATGGACAGTGAATCGTTTCTCCATCACCAGCGTAGTCTTTCCATTGGATCCCCCGTCCATTTTTCCCCTCGTGTCAATCAAAGCATGCTCTTTCGATCAGAAAGCACCAGTGATGAAGTCTTCGAAGGTAATGGTGATCAAGTCTATCTTGCCTACATCGAACTTTGACTTTATATAGCTTTTATTTACTTTTGCCCTCTTCCGTGTTACCTCTTAGCAGGTAATGGTGATTCAGGACATCAGTCTGAAGCAACCCGAGCTTTTCTGAGTGATACTGGTCATAACATCAGCCAAGAACGTGGTTACAATAGCCATCTTAACAAAGGGTATGGCTAATATGATAAGAATTAGTTTCTGATCATTTTCAGGGCTTTAAGTATTTTTTATATGGTTACACATCCACTCTTATCTGTGCTTCTTTTATTATTGCTCAAGGCAAGAGACAAGTCTGGAGAATACTCTGCCTGATAGCTTCTTTGCTTCCCCATCAAAGACAGGTGAAACCCAACACCCCGAGTTTGAGAAAGAGAATTGTGCTACTATCTCTGTTACTACAGAAAATAAGGCAGCCTCGTCACTTCAATCAGCCTAGCAATTGGTAGGTGGAAACTTCCCCTTAATTCAATCACATCATCACATAACAATCGTTAACACTTGTTAATACCTCTTCCTGGAACTTTCCAGGTTCGATAGAAGCAGAGAGAAAGCGTGAAAAGGTAGGCACTTTAAGCCAGACTGAAACTTGAAGACCCTCTTAAAGGTTATTGGGTTATTAAGTGTTGACCATGGTTTTAGTTTCTTTGGTTGCAGAAAAGTAGAGACTGATAAAAGCAGGAAGTAGAAGAATTTTGTCTATATGTAGAAGCTAAAGCCGGTTATATAACATGGAACAGAAAGAAGGGTAGGGAGACCAGTTAGGATTTTACATATCTCGAAAAAGGCAGTTGTGGAATGCCAATATGCAATAGAAATTACAGCTAAGTACTAACCTCGACAAAAGCATTGATAGGCAGAACAATACAGTGACTGAAACCTTCAAGTTTTAAGTTTTTCGTCTGTTCATCGATGATTGTTTTACCTTTTTACCGGGTCACAAGCCCTGGTTTGGGACAAGGCTACTTCAGTTGTCAATATAGATGAATGTCTTTTTTTTTTGGCTCGTCTTCAGTGAGACTATCTTGTTTATAGACATGGGAGATCAAAAGCAAAACTGATCCTTTCTCATCTGATCAACTATATATTCTAATTCACCAAGCCTGTGTCAATTAGTTTTTTTCATGTTTATTCGTTTGTTGCTCAATTAGAACTTAAGTTGTCTTTGATTCATAATCCATGAAGACAACAATAGAACACATATGAATGCAAAAAGAAACAGACTTATGCTCTCTGCATCCTTGGCTAAAGGTTACATTAAAGATCAAAGTTGACGGAGAGATGAAAGTGCTTGGCTTGTGTTCCTTGAGATTCGGTCATGTATTGGTTCCTGTCAACAAAGCTAGAGTTCAATACACTTGAAACTCCGATAAACTGAGGGTGATAAAGTAGATATTTTGGGCTTGATCAGGATCATACCTGAGTCGGAATAATGTCAATTCTTGATCCAGTGATAGTTTCATACAAGAAAATGTACCTGCCATCACGGTTTCTTGCATCAGTTTTCAATACCAAGACTATAGCGAAAACTAACGTAGACCAGCGAATCTCTGATCTCACAGAGCCTTAAAGCATGTACACACAATGTTTCTTTCCATATCGAAAACATGAACTAGAACAATCCTATTATAAAGTTTACAGATCAAAATACATTACCGCCAAGCTAATTCAGTCACGAGTTCTGCTGGAGCAGCAGGCAGGACCTGACAAAAACCGACGTTCGAGACACCACGAATTTTAGCAGGGGTTCTCAGATAGAGCAGGAAAAATGGAAATTACATTGTGAAGATGTAAGCATACCTCGTCCTCATACGGATTGCAGTTCTCTTTGAACCACAATCTTAGGAACTCCTATTTGGATTAAAAAAACGAGAACATGTGAGTGAACAAAGTACTGCAAACCAATGAAACCTGACTGAGAGCAAAAACAGGCAAAATCACTAACCTTATCAACATTTTCAGGCTCCAGGCCTTTTTGGAAGCGCTCTTCATATGAACCCGCAAGCCAGTATCTGCTGGAATCGGGTGTATGAATCTATGAACAATGTGAACAAGTGGATGATGATTCTAATCAGTGATTTTGGCAGTAGTGCAGATATGTGTTCAACTTTGCATTCAAAGAGAGACAGACATGGAAACGAAGAGAAAAGATAACAGACCTCATCAATCAATAAGATTGAGCCATCACTACTTCTTCCAAACTCATACTTTGTGTCCACCAATATCAGTCCATGTTTCTTGGCCACCCCCTGAAGCAAGCATGATATATTAAAATCTATTAGACCTTCCAACAAAGCACAACATTTGAATATAGAAACCAGCAAAAATATATCAAAAAACTGATTTCTTGTGGTCTGCAATTTAAAGATTATGAAAATCGCAAAAGTCTATGGCTTTAGACGGAGGAGTTGTAACTAACCTGCCCAAACTCAAACAAGCTCAAAGCTTTCATACTTGCTTCATCAAATTCAGCTTGAGTCATGAATCCACCTTCAACTATCTGCATGAATCATCTGGAGAATTAGAAGAAACACAGAACTACACAATTGTGGCTTAGATATTCTTGTCTTACAGCTAAGATCACAAGAAGAGCAAACAAATGACTCAAAAACTTTTCTATAGTTTCTACATTTATTTACTGTCTCAGGGTTATTAGACCTCATTTGGAGAGATGGGCACATCATGATCCGCAGCCTTAGTTGTTGGTGTAAGTATATTAGCTGGAAGCTTCTGGTTTTTAACTAATCCTGCATAATTTAGTAATCAGCATATCAGTGATCTTCTAAGATGCACTTAAAGAAGAAGACAACTAATAAATGGCAATAAAGAAACTGTACCATCTGAGAGCTCATTCCCACAGTAGTTCCGAACACCTTTATTGTACACCGTCCATAAAGATGTGTCAGTACTTCCAGTCACATATCCTCTAACTACAAATAACAAACATAAGAGACCAGCTTAGAACTAAAGCATATAGAGACTGCATAGGGAAGCGTCTGACAAGGTACTCTGTATCAAGATCCAATACACACTAACCCACAAACTCTATGGGAAAAACCGAGCATTTCTTTGCGATAACAACATTTCTATCAGGAGATGAAACGATTGCATTTGGAGTTATGTGCTGTGTGTTATTGAACCACCACAAACTTGTCTCATTAAGAACCTGAAAGTTAAGCACCACTAACTTATTATTCGTTGCAGTTTGATCTACAGACCAATGTAGAGAAGTTTGTCGGTAACACTTTAAAGCTATCCAACTTGAATAGCACAAACATGAAGAAAAACAAACCTGGCCTTTGAAGGGAATTGAAGCAAGGTTTCTGTCGAATGCACTCAACCGATCAGTTGTAATAAGAACCAGATAATCACCAGCATCATAAATATCTCTGACCTGCAAAATCAAATTTCTGATCAGTTCTCAACTCTAAACTTATTGTATTGGTTTAGCACAGGCTTGGTCTTTTCAGACAGATATGAAACAAAAAAGAAACATTACTAACCTTTCCCTTGATTCTAGATTTCAGACCAGGAACAGTGGCAAGAAGATTAGTCTCAGAGAGACAATTAGAAAGCGAGTCTTTGATTGTGCCAAGAACCTCCCCTTTCCGGTTACTCGTGACTAAATCGTCAAGAGACAGTTGTGGTCGCTCCTCCTGCTGGTTTTGAGCCTTGCCCTGGCAAGACATAACCAATGAACAAGGTTTTGGGTATTTGTTGAACTCCGGTACTGCTCGAAGGAACGAGACTGATGCAAAAGCTGGGCTTTTCACATACGCTTTCCTAGTAAAGCTCTGGGGTGTTCTCACAGGATTTAGAGTTGACCTCACACACTGAGCCATTCCAGAAACAAGAGACACTAACACCTACACCACAAGTAAACCAAAACCTTAAATTGTTAAAACAATCTTGAACCCGAATTCAGTAGCAGCCACAGAGGCAAAACAAGAAGATAGGAAGGATTCTAAACGGAACCTAAGACCACCTCCAACGGGGGATGCAAAGAGGAGTCTAAATGCCAAAGTGTCCAAAAAATAAAATCAAAAACAAAATAAATCTTTAGACTCGGGTCTAATTTTAGATTTTTAAACTCTCTTAGAAACGCATACGTGTCGTTGGTGGGGGGAAGTGTAGAGACGAAATTTTTGTTTTTCACGTGTTTATCTTTCGTTTCTCGACTCTACAACAACAAATCTCTGTTTTTTTATTTTTGAAAAACCATTTGCGGCTGTGTTTCGCGGAGAGGTTGAAGACAGGGGCAATTTCGTAAATACGAAATCAGGTTTAATAAATGGGCCAAATTTATTTTCCTACGTTTTCTGGTGTAGTAACTTGGGCTGAAGCCCAATTGTGTGTGTAAGATATACAATTACTTTTTGTTTTTTGTGAGCACCATGTTTAGTTAGTTCAATATAATGGCTAAACACTTGTAAAACAAACAACTAATAGACATTTTTTCAAAATTTGAAAACTTTAGATCTTCACTTTTTGGATCTCACCATTGGACTCTCTCAAAATTAAAAAAATACTCAAAGTGTCTAAATTTTTGATTTTCTATTTTTAAAATTACAAAAATTATTTGGATCCTAATTTTTAGGATCCTACCATTGGTGAAGAGCACCTCCAATGGGAGGATGTAATCCAAAATTTGAGATGTTCTCTTGAATTATTGGCAAAATAAAAATAAATCAGAAGTGATTAAAATTGACAGAGCTCGGCTTTGTGAAGAGAGATTGTTGAGAATAAGAAGTGTCCCAAAAGCCCAAATTTAGCTGAATCTAAGACGAAGCCCATAAAAGAAGCATATATCTAACTTAACCCTAATTTCTAAGTATTCTAACTTAACCCTAACCTCAATTCCCAAGTGACATTCGCTTTCAAGGCTTCAAGCACAATGCATCTTCCGGAGGATTTGGTCCTGGAGATACTCTCTAAGGTTCCGGCTGTATCTCTGGCACGATTTCGATCGACTTGCAGAAGATGGAACGCTCTGGTCGTCGATGGAAGCTTTGCTAAGAAGCACTATGCGTACGGTCCAAGGCAGTATCCTATAGTTATTATGTTGATCGAGTTTAGGGTTTATTTAGTGAGTATAGATCTCCATGGAATTAACAATAACAACGGTGCCCCATCTGCGAAGCTAACAGGTCAATTCAGCCTAAAAGACCCTCTTTCTAATTCTTCAGAAGAAGTTGATATACGTAACGCCTTTCACTGCGACGGCTTATTGCTATGCTGTACCAAAGACAGGAGATTGGTTGTTTGGAATCCATGTTCAGGGGAAACCAAGTGGATCCAACCCAGAAATTCCTACAAGGAATCAGACTTATATGCCCTAGGTTACGATAACAGATCCTCCTCCTACAAAATCTTGAGGATGCATCCCGTTGGTAACCCATTTCACATTGAGTCCGAAGTCTATGACTTTGCTTCTCATTCGTGGAGAAGTGTTGGTGTGACTACCGACTTCCACATACAAACGAATGAGAGTTATGGCATGAATGTCAAGGGAACTACTTACTGGTTTGCTCTTAGTAAAGACTGGTGGTCATCTGACGATCGTCGTTTCTTACTAAGTTTTGATTTTTCAAGAGAGAGATTTCAATGTCTGCCTCTTCCGGCGGATGTTAAAAATCTACATCTTACTGTGGTTTTATCGGTGACTAGAGAAGAGCAACAACTATGTATGTTTGCTACTCTTGGCGCTGGTAATGTATACAAATTAGATGTATTCGTAGCAACTAAGACAGAGGAGACTACGGGAGAACTGACATGGACCAAGTTCCGTCGTTTTCACTCTAAGATTTGTATAAATGTCTCGGCCGACCATGAGAAGAAAGTTTTAGTGCCTCACCATATACTCCTACCCTACTACAACATCTTACACATTGTGGGAGAGGATATATACATAAGACAAGTGAATAAAGATGGAGATATCGGATGCCCAATTCTCCTTACTTATGTTCCAAGTTTGGTTCAAATCCAGCAAGGTATCTAGTGCTCTTGGAAGAGGCTAGCTAGTGATTTATACTTGTCACACTAATTTATGCATTCTCTATCCTTGTCTTGATATATAACAGGCTTTGCTGTTTTATTATATCGATTCCAGTTTCTTTTTTCTTCAGCGACTGGATTAATATAATGTTGGTTATCTCTTATTAAACCAGGGCATATATTGTCGTCAGAGTCAAATTATTCTGTTTTCCATCAAATTAATCTGTTTTCTTTCCTATAAACCAAGAACATCAAATTAGGTCTAGGTCGCTATAGGCCAAGAACAAGCTCCACCATGAAAAGCTCTCCCTTAAACCTAAGACTTGGCGTTAAAGCAACATAATGTCGACCCGCAACCACTAGTCCAGTCTTATTAGTCTCTTACACTCTATCTCTCTTATTCTTACAAGTTTTATCGAATTTAAGGAGTTCAAAATTTAAGGAGTGAACAGTGGCTACAAGCTCGCCGAGAGAACCAAGAACGAAGACTGACTCTGATATTGGACAAAAAAGAAGACCCTTGAGAACAACACTCTGTTTCTGAATGAATCTAACTCTGGCACAACTCATTCTACGTTTTTTATTTACTTGTATTAAACCAAAAATTGACTTTGGTCAAGCTTGGTCCAGCTAGAAATATCCTCGGCCCAAGCCTTCAACCCAAGAACCGGTTTTGACCCATTGTCTCCTTGATTTAGGTCACGACGATGAATTGTTGTTACAAAATCTGTAGAAACGACACTCGTTTTGGTGCGTGAGTATAGGTTTTAGGTCTAAAAACTTCCATCCCAAGTAACCTTAAAACAGAACTGCTGTAAAGATGATGAAGAAGAGAAACACAGTTTATCTTTCGGAGGATTTGATAGTGGAGATACTCTCTAGAGTTTCGGCTGTATCTTTGGCACGATTACGAACTACATCCAAACGATGGAACGCTCTTGTTAAGGACGAGAGACTTGCTAAGAAGCACTCTGCTTATGCTCCAAGGCAGTCTCTGGTTATCACGTTGATTGATTCCAGGGTTTATTTAATGAACGTGAGTCTCCAATATGGAATTGAAAAGGTTGATCTATCTGCAAAGCTAACAGGTCAATTCAGCCTAAAAGATCCTCTTTCAAATTCTTTAGAGGAAGTTGATATACGTAACGTCTTTCACTGCGACGGCTTATTACTATGCAGCACCAAAGACAATAGATTAGTTGTTTGGAATCCATGTTCAGGTGAAACAAGGTGGATCCAACCTAGAAGTTCCTACAAGGTATCAGACATCTATGCTTTAGGTTATGATAACACATCCTCATGTCACAAAATCTTGAGGATGGATCGATCTGAGGACCGTATCCCAATTCAAACTGAGTACCAAGTCTATGACTTTACCTCTAAATCGTGGCTAGTTGATGGTGTGGCTGGAGGCTTGTTCATACCAAGTATTGGGACTCGGAGACGTGGCTTGTCTGTGAAGGGAAATACTTACTGGCTTGCTCTTACTGAAGACGGACCGCCATTTGATATGTTCTTATTATGTTTTGATTTTTCGACTGACGGATTTCGACGTCTGTCTCTTCCGACGGATACTCCTTGTACTTATTATGATGTGTCTTTATCAGTGACTAGAGAAGAGCAACAACTTTGTATGTTTAAGAGTCATGGCTCTGAGTTATGGATAGCAACTAAGATGGAGAGTACCGGAGCCATTTCATGGAGCAAGTCCCATCGTTTTCACTTTAGAATTGATGAGATGACTGTCTTGGCTGACCAAGAGAAGCCCGTTTTCGTGTATCGCTTCAAACCCAAGTCCAACATGTTACACATTGTGGGAGAGCATATATACATCATACAAGTGGATCAGCATAGTGCAGATTCTAAATGTCCATATCTCCTTACTTATGTTCCAAGTTTGGTTCAAATCCAACAAAGTATCTAAAAGTGTAGTTTTCTTTTAAGAGGCTAAAGGAAAGTACTAGAGCTAGTGTGATTTATGATTGTCCCACTAATTTATGTAACGATTTTAAATATCGGCTTGAAACCTTCCAGAAATATATCATTAACGCTCTAATATTGTTCATTAGAAACTCAGATATCAACCCCATATTTCCAGATTGACGTTTTTTAAACCTCCAATTTTGATACTCTACAAAAGGGAGGTCAAAAGATAAAAGAAAGAAACTACAAAATTTCAGCTAGTCAAGAAGAAGAAAAGAGGAACCAAACAACATTTTATTGGTCCTACTATTTTAAAAGGACCCGTATAAAGTAGCAAAAGGGGCTTGTCATTTCTGCAAATTCAGCTTGACCTTCTCCAACACTTTCCATAATGCAGACTTAGCTTCTTCTAGTGTCTCAACACCATGACCTTCCTCAAATGCTAGCCTTTGTATGTTAAACTGCAAAAAAACAAAACAAACAATTGAACAAAGAAAGATAAGCTGAGAAGCACTGTGCATGATCATAATTGTGTCGACATCAACTGGACAAAACTAATTAATACAGTGTTATTTTACCTGAGCACCTTGACGAACCCGTACATCTATTCCTTTGCTATCTATTGAAATGAGAGCAGCATCGTCTACCTCTGATTCAGTAGACAGTAGCTCTCTCAGCGGTTTCGAGAAGATGGCATTTAGTTCCTATCAGAAGTTTTAGGGAAAATACGTTAGAGCACACTCGAATCAAATCCAGCTTACAAAAGGCCAAGAATGAGGAGCAAGTTTATTGGAGTCTCTAAGGCGACCAACAGGGATTTGAAACAACGCACCTTGAGGTTCCGCTCACCACCATCAACAGCTATCTTATCTGGTTGTAAACCTTCATACTCTTTGACATCAACCCAAGCGACCGTGCCAAAGCCTCCAATGAAATATATATCACTGCCAATTGTCACATTGAGTGTGGAGTGGATAAGTAATAGGAGACAAACAATCATCCGACAAGTATTGGTAACTTGGAAGGCACAAGTTTTGGAACAAACCTTATGTTCTGCATTCTAAAATAATGAAAGTTTCCCCATTGCTCTGAAGGCCCGTGCGGGTGCTTTGCAATATATTGCTTATGGGCCCACTCCTACCAAGCCACAACCAGAGATATTACGAGCCATTACTCAGACATACAGATGTTTGGCTGGTGAGATTCATGCATCGACAACCATAAATAGAAAAGGAAAAATGTAACTAGACACCCACCTGTTCATCCTCTGACAATGGGTACACATCACCAAATAATGTCACTCTTGCATTCGATAAGCCACTCCATCCGGGTATCTGCCAGCCAAATCAACGGTTACATAACATAAAGGGTAAACCTTTTGCTCGTATAATTTAAACACAATAGCCAATGTTACCTGAACAACGAGGCTGCATCTAGGTTCATTCAAGAGATTTCGTGTGTGGATGGCCAGCGGTGAAAACAAAAATATTGGATCTGATAAGAAAAAGTAGAAGCCATTCAAGAAATGAGCATCTATTGTATCTCAAAACATTAACTGTACCATTATAATTCAGTATTGCCTTCAATACACAGATACAAAAACACTCCTACATGTACACCTCTAATGAAATTTAAGGAAAAGAGGGAAAAAAACAACTTTGACTTCACTTCCTACTATGCGTTCCCACAAAAATCAAATCAATTTTACAGTTAGAGGAGTTATGACTAAGAACCAATTGTCGACTAGCAAATAATTAAACTGATACTCTGAGAAAAATTGAGCGTGCAACAAAAGAAGACACTGTAGAACTAGGAGCAGTCAACAAAGAAAGAAAGACTCAGTGACTTACGCCCCATCCGATCAGGTGCAAAATCTACCAATGAGCCAAATGGGTACCCTTCCCTGCGGTGGTGCATTTTGGACATCACTGTGCACAGATGAGCAAACCTAGCCTTGAATCATAAAAACACAAGACAAGACAGATAAAGAACTTAAATAATCTTTTCTCATTGAAGTAAAAAAGGAAGAATACAAACCATCTAAAGGACAAACCCTTTTACCTGTTCCAACAAGTTCCGTACAGCTAAAGCAGGCCGAGGTAAAGCATGAGCTGATGTAGCATTTTGAACACCACCAGATATTGGAGTTCTAAAAAGCCCAGCTCGATTTCCTCCACCACCTTGAGGATGTGCAAGAGATGCCTCCACATCGATTACACTATGAGAAGTTTCACCATTGCTATTACTCCCGAGCTTTTCCTTCACACAACATTACAAGCTATTAATCTCTATGTCAAAGCAAACCATTACGTGGTATCATCTTTCCGCTAATCTAAGATTCGATTCTACACAAACTCTGCATCAAAACCAAAGTTTTGTGTCCAAAATTGTAATCTTTTGCTGAATTTTTGCATACCCAAAACAAAAGTTATAATCTTTAGTTGAATTTATTCATCACAAGACAAGAGAAAAAGTACCTGTGATAAAGAGAAGATATCCCCAGGAAAAAAACCAAACCCATTATTATCTTCACCTTCACTTGGCGTCTCGTTACGTAAGAGAGCTTGTATACGAAGCCCGTGACTTGATCCATTACTGAGTCTCAGCTTCGGGAATTGCGTTTTGGGTAGCGAATTACAAAACCAACACGAAGACTGGGAAGAAGTGGGCAGCGGAGATTTGAGGAGAGGCTTAGTCTGTAAATTGGGTGTGTGTGTTGAAGTGAAGAGAGCTTCCATGGTGGATGAGAATAAGATTTTGGTTGAAGAGTCTTCTGATCTTTCACTATAGGCAGATGCTTCAGGCGTCTTTGTTGAAAGTAGCTTTAGGAATTAGGACTTTTCCAGAGTAGGGTTTGTATAACACACACATACATATAAGGGTTTTTCTTTTTCTTTTGGCTTTTTTTTTATAGTTGGATTACGATTACTTTTGTCCTTAGGAATTACTTTTGATGTATTTTCTATTCTCTTTTGTTTTGTTTTGATGTTGATAATAACGAATTTTCCTTGAAATAAGAAAATCAGTTTCTTTTCAATTTACAATTTTTATTGATAATAACATAATATTCTAAGAAATTATCTTTGTTTAAAAAAATTGGGAAAGAAAAGATTTCAATTTCATCTCAAAAGAACCTGATAATGACTATTGGATTACCATTATTCCGTTTCTAAAATCTTCTTACTGTTGATTAAAAAAATTAAATCTCCTCTAAAGAAATATCTATCATCTCAATTGGTTCAGACCATTTTTAGTTTACGTTGAAAAGAAAGATCAAACAGATCAATGACACAAACTATAATTAAGGCACTAAACACTAAATGTCCTAATTTGCATAATGCGGGACCCATGTCAATAATATTTCTCAAACGTTGTCGTTTTCAGCCCATCCTTCCTCCGAATCCACGCGCCACCGTCTAAGCTGCTGCGTCATTGCACGCGCCAATTTGCTTTCAACCGCTCGAATCATCCCAGCTGAAACTCCAGTCACATCTTCTACTTTCTTTAAATTCTGCCACGTCGTCGTGTTCTTAACGCCGAACCAAAACGCCGCCGCTAAGAACACTCTCTTCGTCGCTCTTGGCCTCGTCTCCACAGCCAAAGCCAAAGACGCATATGAAACGACAGCGTTTGTTAAATCCCTGTTTAGTCCTAACTTACCACACCAATTTACAAAAATGCCATCCGCCACCGTAACCGCAACGGCCTTGGCATTCACTCTGTTTTCCCTCCCTCGCGCTCTGTTTACGTCACGCGTCGTTGACGATAGCTCGGAGCTTGAGACACAGTCAAGAGACGAGCAGCAAGAAGAAGACGACGATTCTGAACAACATGTTGTTCGTGGAGGCCAAGGAAGAAGAGGACCAGAAACGAAATTTTGAGTAAGAGATTTGCAATTTGGGCAGATGACACGCCGGAAATGACGAGCGAAGAGAAAATTTGAGGCATGGAACTTAGCGTCACAAGAACGGCAGAGGAAGGCAGAGTCCGCGGCACAATGGAGATCAGCTTCGGCACCACAAAGCTCGCAAAAGCTCACCATTGAGTCGATCTCTCTGATCACCAGAAAGAAGTGAGAGAGAATTGGTTTGGAATGATGATGGTGGGAAGAGAGATTTAAGGAAGAGATGTAAATGATTGAGGGAGAGAAAGAGCGGTGGAGTTTTTATGGTTCATGGTTGATGAGAGTAGTCTCTTCCACAGTTCACACATCAAAGAAACTTACATGAGCCATAATTTTTTAGGGAAATGAAATGAATGGTGTTTGTAGAATTGGAGAGAATGACGTGTCGTGAGGTTTTGAGGCTGGTGAGATTATGTGGTCATTTTTAAAACTATTACACTAGCCGCCAAGTCATTCGTCTTCCTTTTGGTGTGACGTGGAGATTTAGTCAACACTAATGTCTTTTCAGAGACTTGGTCTCATTGCAAATTGCTTCTTCTTCTTTTCTTGGTTGCTTCCATTACATTTCTTCTGCATTGTTGCAGTCTTTTATATAAACTTTTATACATTGATCTTTTGTCGAATACAAAACAGAAGATAATACTCTTAATTTATAATCTAAGGAGTAAGGATACAAAACACAAGGTGTAAACTGTGGTGAACCTGTTTGGGTTCTGATCCCAACTAGTACAACAATAGTCTATATCTTGAAATCTTTCCAAAAATGGTTTCTTAAATAAAAGGGTCTTTGAATAGCCAAGCTAAATCCAATTGCTCTGTTAAGATATATCCATAGAGCCCCTCCTACGAATCACACTGTGACCTCTCCAGGGAGTTTTACTTCTTTGTTATCCGACCATAATGCCTCTGGCGTATTCTAAATGCCGGTTTTCGTAGCAGTACTTTGTTGGATTGTTTGAGATTTACCTGATCGTTTCGAGACTTAATCTTAAGTGGATGAGCTTCGGTGTTGAATACCCACTCGTCTAAAGGAATGACTGTTGTCGGCGAGAAGAGTAGATAGAGATACTTGAGTGTCTCTGCAAGGAAGAAACTTTGCATCTTGTTGTCCTTAACGCCTGTATTAACCTGGAAATGATTGAAAGAAATAAGAATCTACCATCAGTTACACTCAATTACTAATATAGATGGTGGAATGATATAATTCAATTCACCAAGGTTTTAACAATGCAGGATCTAATTAAGCGCCTACGGAAAACTTACATCCTTCAAACCAACATATCCAGACTCTATGCGCGAGTTCTTCTCAAATGCTTCAAATATATTCCATCCCCACTCTTGATATGTCTTGTTTCCAGTTAACCGCCAGAGGTAAAACAGTGATTCGACAGTTTCTGGTCTCAAGATGTTCCACGACGTTCCAACACTCATGTCCTGAATCATCATGTATACTAAACAATAAATAACGCATAAAATAAACAATGTGTTTGAAAAAGACAGGCAAATGACATACACTCCCAGAGTTGAAGAAATAATTCTCCCCAGCCAGTTTTGTTGGAGTTGATTGGTAAAAGTTATAACATGTCCACGCAAGCTGCAAAATATGTGGAAAATAGCAATAAAGGCTATATCTCAGCAGCCTAAATCAGAAAAGCAGAGAGCGAAAAATTCGAAAGATCTGAAGCACTTACGACGCTATGATCAAAGATCATTCAAGTCATAAGTTTACCTCTTCAGCGAGTGTGAGAAACTTCTTTCCTTCAGCAGGATCACTATACCCAGATGCTCCTAAAGCCAACATTCCAGGAGCAAAGCATGCCAATTCATCCATCTTAATATATATGAGAAATAATGAGATTGGAAATGCCAGGCGATGAAGAATTTTCACGTAATACAATGGAAACAATGAACAGATGGGTTTACCTTATCGATCAAAGAATTTCCACTCTTCTCACAGATATATGTAAACGACAAAGGTGTTGATTTCTTAACCAAGCTTAGCAGACCATTCATTGACTTCTCCCACATATCTCTGATGCCAAGATGTCAAGTAATAACAGTACAAATTATTATTGTTCGGCTAAAGATGTTGAAACTAAAAGACCAGAAAAGAAAAGAAGAACATAGATATCAAGCAGAAAGATAAATGTGATGGCAGCTGGTTGAACTTAGCGGACTTGAATCAATCAGACATATATACACTCAGTAGACTAGAGTTAAACTTACCTATAGTGTTTCACTGCTGAAGTTTTGTTCCCAAACACCCAAACTTTGAGCAAATATTCGTAAAAGCTGTACACAAAATATTAGCCGTCACAAATCAAACCAAAGCAGAACCAGAAGGGATCAGACTAGCAGTAATATAAAATGCAATCAAGTTGGAAAAACACCTGTCTCCCATGGCACCAAATGTTATTGTAGACTGCGATGGATTAGCTGTATCGGGATTTATATATATCGGAAGTAAACCATCAGCAGGGAAGTTCTTATTTAGCACTGAAATAACCTTTTCTACCTGAGACACGAGTTAACAGGTCAACCATTGAGGTGCAATTTGTTTACACCGAATTATGACAACATGCATCCAGACATTTTGCCAACTTTAATACCTAATCAGTATATAATACAACAGAATAAGCTAAGAAATATGTATTCCATTCACTGGTTTATAGATATAACAAATTCGCTGATAAGCAGATGGATATGTAATAAGTCAGCAGTGCTACAAGTTACGGAGAGTAATTGCACCTTTTGCTGATATTTTGGGTCCCCTGTCCTCTGGGAAAGGGCAATAAATTCAAGCTGCTCAGTACCAGAATCTGCAAGAATACTGTCTCCCTAAAACAAGAAAGAAGTAAACAATCAACTAAACCGAAAGACATATGTAAATAGATCAGATGGTACCCATTCCACATTAAACATGAGCTTGCTAGTGAAACAATACCTAGTTGATAAAGAATCTTTACTTTCATCATGATCTTTACAACTAAACTCTAAAACAGTGTAGACACAAACAGAATACTAATTGTCACATAACTTGAAAAACAGAACAGTTCGTTCCTGGCGAGCCCTGAAACATCTAAGAAAACGACTGGAACTTAAATCTCAATTTTTCAGTGGCCTCTTAGGAGCTCCTTTAGAAACATGTTCAGGACCCTAGTGGCGACTATCTCGATAAAGTTTTGCACGCATATGAAAATCTGGGCGAGAAAAGAAGAGAAAATGTATATCCAATGCCTAAAGCTTTGAAAAGATCGACAAGGAATATGACAGATAGGACTTACCCCCGCCCATGTAGGATTGTGAGCATTTCCATGCTTCAAGTTGATAATATTATATGGTATACCCGATTGAGTGTCCCATGCAGGCAATAATCTGTCTGCAATATCCATAGCCTTTTCAAGGAAAATTTTATCCCCAGAAAGATCATACGCACTGAGAAGCCCTCCTACCACTCTGAAAGCCAACAAAGAGAAAATATATAAGCACAGATGCCACACTTCCATACCACATATTTTGTTAACTACACACAACAGATAACCTAAACAAGATGACTCTTCTTAGTACATGTAGAAAAAAAACATGGTAAACCTGTTAAATGCAACCTTATGGTTGTCTCAAACATACTGGCAGCATAATCCTTGTCGAAATCTAATGAGCTTGCTACCCACCTGAAAATGAAAGACAATAAGTAAATGAAGGCTGGGAAAGATGAACAGGAAAAGTTGGGAATCGAACTTCAGTTAATGGAGAAGAAAACAATATTATTTATAGGAGGTTGCAGTTTTAGCCAGAAATATTTAATGTTTTCTATATAATCTTGAAACAGTTTAAAAGTGAACATTGCACAACAGATACATTACAAAGACGATTCAATAGCCTTTTCCATTTCATTTTCTTCACTACTTATATTTTTCTCAATAAGATGAGACAAGCCTGTTTAGAACAAGTCAAGCCAGAAAGAATCTTCCTAAAAAAGGCTAGGATGGAAGAAATCTACTCACTCTCTGGCTTTCTGAAACTGCTCATCTAGACCCATTATATATAGTGTGTCTAATGCATCTATCATAGTTGCACCCAGGCCACCAAAGCTGTCAACACCATCCTTTGTCTGGGGCTGATAATGCAAAAAAAAAAGTTACACAAATAGCTTCACAGAAATATATTTATCGCAAGTAGAAAGTGTTCTCATTTTAACTAGTTAAACAACCCAATTATTCTCTGAACAATGGTGAACGTTAACATAAGCTGTCAGCATTGTAGCTAACCATACAAAGATAAAACTGTACCTGAAGCTCATCTTGTCCCCAGGCATACTTTTCATATGAACTCCAAGCATGAACCATTGCCTCTTTAACTCTCTGCATTCGCTGAGCATCAACTGGATCTTCCTGAACATCCTTCAAACTATTGACAGACACATCCTCAGTGACGCTCTTTATCTCTTCCAACTAGCAGAAAACACAACAAAATTTAAGATCATTATAAAAAATCTCATAACTTTCTCAAGATTTAAAAACTCATAGTAAATCAAATTCTTGCAAGACCACGAGACGCGTAATGCCACATCAATATCAGCCACTGTGTAATTAAGCAAATGCAAAAAAAGGAGGAAACTTTGGGTATAATCAAAGCCTCATAGGGAAAAGAAATAAATAACTTACCATCTGCTGCAACCGCAAAACTTCTTCATTTAACTTGGAAACTTCAAACTGCAAAAAGTCAGCATACATTATAAACACACATATGTGAAAGAAAAATCCTATCTTCACATAACACAGAGACTCTCCTTTATCCAAAGATTGAATTTTGATTTCCTCTACAGCCCAGTATAAACAATTTCATAAAGTCTAGACCTTTAGCTGCCTACTTTAACAGATTCGATTAGCGCCTCTCATCAATTCAATAACGTACCTGGTAGTCTCGGGAAAGAGATTGACGATCCCAAACAACCATTGAAACAGAGACGAAGAGGATGATGAGCAAAGCAAGACGTCTTGGTCTTCGGAGATAAAACGCTGGGTTGAAATATTTCCATATCCCATGACTACCACTTACAAGTTTATTCCTCGCCATCTCAATTCCGACGATCAGATCTGATCTCGGAGGTGACAAATTTTTGAAAAAGGAGAAGAAGAAGAAATTGAAACCATGAATTAAAAAGAGAGGAAGAGATCGGATCAGAGTAAAGAGAGGGAATGATCCGGTTTAAATCAGTTGGTTTGGGTTTGGTTGGTTATTGGTTTTGGATTTTGGTTTACTTAAAAGGAAAAAGTGAAAAACAAAAAGTAATTTATTGTTTTAGAAGAGGCCCAAATTTAATCTAGGACGAAGCCCACAGTAAAAGCATGCGTTGTGACGTCACATGAATGAGAATAAGTTTTAGGTCCAAGAACTTCCATCCCAAGTTATCTGAAAACATGCTTTTAGAGATGATGAAGAACAGAAGAAGGGAAACATTGTACATCTTCCGGACCGGAGGATTTGGTTGTGGAGATACTCACTAGGGTTCCGGTGGTATCTCTGAAACAATTGCGATCAACACCCAAAGGGTGGAACGCTCTTATCAAAGATGGACTCTGCTTAGACACAACGGCAGTCTCCTCTGGTTATCAAGTTGATTGATTATAGGGTTTAATTAGTGAGTCTCGATCTCCATGGAATTGTGACAAGGTGTCTTGGAGAAGGCAAAAAGGTAAGTACCAGACCAGAGCTAGTGTCTTGAAACAGTTGAAAGTCACAACAAATAGTTGTGTAATGTTGGTTTTCTTTTGTGAAGGAAGCATACATATTTCTTTTATAACACCATGACCAGTGAAACACTTGGTGGGTCTATGAATGATCCTAATTATCACATTGGCTTTGCGTCTTTTGTGTAATTTGATATGGTTATAGAGTTGCATGTCACATAGGTTTCATTGACTCGGAAGATGATATTTTCTGGATAGGTTTTGGTTCCTGGCCTCATTTACATTTTGATCAAAAATCTTGGTTTTCAAGGATATACTAGTTTGTAAAATTTCATAAGGCCAATTTTATTTTACAAGTGCCTTGGGACTATAGGTAGATAGATTCAGGTACATTAGCAAATGCAAAATGAGAATTGATTTATCAAACTTTTAGTGAAATACACATTTTAATTTATTAGTCTATTAAATATGTAAGTATGATGACTTCATGAAAAATTAAAGGAGTAGGGCAGAGATATATAATGTTCAAAGATATAACCCCACAAGTCAATTATTACTTAGAAGCATTTTGAGTTATACAATAGAAATATATTAAGTATATATATGATCTTCCCATATTTATTGAGTAAGTAAAAAGAAAAAAAATGATCTTCCCATATTTATATAAAATTATTTACATTTAATTTTAATTGAATATGCTTTTAATGTTACAAAATTATAACCACAGAAATAGAAAAAATTAATAATGATAAATAAATGTTGAGAAAAAAGAAAGATAGTAAGAATTAAATTTAGGAAAAAAAGAAGTTAAAAATCTGTGTGGACAAAAAGAAAAAATCTCCATATTTATTAGTGTAAAGGATAAAATAAAAGACAATTACGTGATCTCCTCCTTCCTATATATATAAATGATCTTCCCATATTTATAGAGTAAATCAAAGAAAAAAAAAGAAGAAGATTAAAAATCTTGATTCTATCGTCTCTCCATCTTGATTCTTTGAAAATTGGTTTAATCACAGTCGTGTGAGAGATGATGACGTTCAACGACCTTCCGGAGGATTTGGTAGTGGAGATACTCTCTAGAGTTCCGGCTGTATTTCTAGCACGATTACGATCAACATCCAAACGATGGAACACTTTGATCAAAGATGGGAAACTTTCTAAGAAGCACTCTTCTAATGCTCCAAGGCACTCTATGGCTCTCGTGTTGATTGATCATAAGGTTTATTCAGTGAGATCCAATCTCCGTGGAATTCACAATAGCGTTGCTCCATATGTTAACATAACATGTCATTTTAGCCTAAAAGAACATCTTTCTAATAATTATTCAACAGAAGTCGATATAGGCCACGTCTTTCACTGCGATGGCTTATTGCTATGCACCACCAAGGACTATAGACTGGTGGTTTGGAATCCGCTTTCAGGTGAAACAAGGTGGATTCAACCAAGATTTTGCTACAAGAAAGATGACTGCTATGCTCTCGGTAGATCCTCTTGCAACAAGTACAAAATCTTGAGGCAGGGTCGTCTTATCAATCCTAGCGAAGAACGTTACGTGTACAACATCGTGGGGGAGGATCTTGTTATCAACAATAGCCAAGAACGTTACGAGTACGAAATCTATGACTTTAACTCTAATTCGTGGAGGAGTATTGGTGTGATCACCGGCTTGTTCAATCCAAATATCACCAGTGGCGTGTCTGTAAATGGAATCACTTACTGGTTTGATATTAGTGAACAATTCTTACTAAGTTTTGATTTCTCAACAGAGAGATTTGGAAGTGAGTCTCTCCCAGAGGGTGATAGTCATTTGGCTTTATCAGTGACTAGACAAGGGAAACGACTTTGTATGTTATCTACTAATTACACATACGTAACCGGAACAAACGTTAACTTATGGATAGCAACGAAGACTAGTGAGAACACCAGAGCAATGTCATGGAGCAAGTTCCCAATACTGCGGGGCGGAGTTGGTCTACGCTATCGTTGTCATTTTAGGGAAGGGGTGAGTTTCTTCGCATACCAAGTTAAGGAGAAGATTGTTGTAGTTTCTTGTCATAGACCCAACCGGCACTCCAAGGACATCATACACATTGTGGAAAATGATAAATTCATAGAATTGGATCATCATGGTGCAAAACCTACACATGAATTATCTCCTACCCCACGTCTCCTCATATATGTTCCAAGTTTGGTTCAAATTCAACATGGTATTTAGTTCTTTGGAGGAGGCACCAAGTCAGCCAGTGCATGGCCTTGTAATTGTCACACTAGTCTATGCATTATCTAATCTAACTCTTGATATTTTATAAGTAAGATATATGTACGCATTTCTAAGTTATAACTTGTTGCTACCCTTTTGCTAGTGGATAATTCGAGGCACATGGCATTTTCATAATTGGTCAATTAGTTATTAAGTACCAAAATTTTGAAAAGGAAAAAAATTAGAAATGCTTAGAACATATTAGAGCAAAACATATGTAAATTTTGTGCAAGAATAAGGGAAAAGCAAATAAAATCAAAATAAAATTGTATATTGTGGAATTAAGAAATGAAAGAGGAACGCAATTTAGTTTTAAAATCTGACATATTAGATATAGTTGAGTCAATTGTTTTCCACCGAAGAATTGGTTGTGGTTCCATCTAACTTAAGATATTTTGTGTTAAGATGGTTTATTTGTAGAGATATATTATAATTATATATGATTTCTAACCAAAACAACAAGAAGTTTTTAAAGATGGGTACAAATTGAATTAACTAATGTAATTCCACATTGTCATTTGGTAAAAGAAAGATATCTTGACAAAAGAGATTAAAAGAATTATGTGAAAAACCTTGGCGACCTTAAACCATCTCCAATGTCTTTATATCTTTGGCATCATTAAGAGTAAATGTGTATCTTGATCAAACCTGAAACCACTAAAGAAAAACATATGAACTCAAATAGAGGCCAATTAAAGATGAGGTCCAAAGAATAGGGAGTGTCAAGCCTTTCACAAAGACGACGCCGTTTGGCTAAAAAAGGCCCAAGATCACAACGACGACGTTTGCTGAAGAAAAATGAAAAATCTTTCACTACAATCATTAGACCAAAAAAGAAAAAAAAAATCAAAGGAGCTTCCTTTTTTCGCTCTCGTCTCCGTTTACCCTTTTGGGATTTTTCCCTAAACCTTTTTCTCTCTTTGTATAATCAAATCCTCTTTATCTTTCATTGTTTCGCGTGAATTAGCTCTGCAAAGGCTCTTCATTCTTCTCGCTTGGATTCCTCTGCACAAAAGGTACCCATTTGATGTCAATTTTGGTTTATTGTTTTGATTGCCCTGTCCAAGTGACAAGTCTTTGTATGTATGATATAGGTAGTGGGTTCTAGTTTGTAGATGAACTTGTCGAATTTGGAGGGTTTTTAGTTGGAAGCATTTATATGTGGGATTTGGAATTGTTCTGTCTATTTGTTCTTAGCTTAAAGGTTGGGACTTAGCTTAGGACTTATGAGCATGAGAGAAGGAGACTTTTTTTCCAATTCGAATCTGATTGATGAAACTTTTTTTACTGGATTTGGGTAGATATTGTTACGTTTTAAGGTAGTTGACTGTTGTTAGTTGTTGTTTACTCGAGATTAGATTATTGTCATCTACTCTTGTTATAAAAGAAGCTCCTTTGTACTATATCAGTGCTGATAACTATTAATGAAGTTCCTTTCCCTTAGGTGGAGATAGTTTCTTTGTATTTGCAAACTCAATTTATGTGAGAATATATCCACCATTATTGAGTTTCTTCAACCTATACCGTCTCTGACAATCTCGCTTTTTCGTTATTAAGAACGTTCCAGTCTTAATTAATGTTATCTTCCTTTGGATGTAATTGGTAACAAATTGCAGAAAAAAGACCATGGATGATCTTCATGGAAGAAATGGTCGAATGCACATTGGTGTAGCGCAAAATCCAATGCATGTGCAGTATGAAGATCACGGTTTGCACCATATCGACAATGAAAACAGTATGATGGATGACCATGCTGATGGTGGGATGGATGAAGGAGTGGAGACAGACATTCCTTCTCACCCTGGAAACTCAGCTGATAATCGTGGTGAAGTTGTAGACCGTGGAATTGAAAATGGAGATCAATTGACATTGTCCTTCCAGGGACAAGTTTATGTTTTTGACCGTGTCTCGCCTGAGAAGGTAACTTTAAGTTAATTTTGGTTCTTTGATGTTTTAGTTTTGGATACATATGGTCAACGTATCCACCTGGTTGGTTTTGTTTTTCGCTTATTGAAGTGCTGCTCAATATTATGCAGGTTCAAGCTGTGCTTTTGTTACTTGGTGGAAGGGAAGTACCACATACACTCCCAACAACCCTAGGATCACCTCATCAGAACAATAGGGTACTGGTAATAAAAGATTTAATACCATATGGGAAATCAGTTTATTCCCCAGTTTGTTGCTGACTAATAAATGAACCAGGGTCTATCTGGTACTCCTCAACGGCTTAGCGTTCCGCAGCGGTTAGCTTCTTTGCTCAGGTTTAGGGAGAAACGAAAAGGGAGGAACTTTGATAAGACTATTCGCTATACAGTCAGGAAAGAAGTAGCCTTGAGGTACGTTTATGTCAAGTACTAGCTTTTGTGTATGTCGAGCTTTTGAGATACGTCTGTTTTGCAATTAAGGTTTTGTTTGTTCATGCAGAATGCAGCGTAAGAAAGGTCAGTTCACGTCGGCTAAATCAAGCAATGATGATTCTGGATCCACTGGATCGGATTGGGGGTCAAACCAGAGCTGGGCCGTAGAAGGGACTGAGACTCAGAAGCCAGAGGTTTTGTAAGTTGAAAATGCTTTAAATTTCTTACAACAGTTATATTAACTTTAGTGAACTCGTTATAAAACCTCAATTAAGTCTAATACATGGAAACAATTTATTTGGTAACCATTTAATGACGCTCTTTTCACTTCCATAAACTTTGTCTATATACGTCAACTCTGAAATTTATAGTTATACTTATCATGATGGCATCACTCATTCGATACCTGCAACTGATAACTTATACTTGTGAGAGGATAAAAATAACTGAACCGACTATGTTGTTGCATGTTAAGTCATTGTAGTTGATATGAACTTATTTATAGCTTGGTATACTTGGAAAGCTTGTCTCTGTTCTTATTCTTCGTCAAATGGTTGTGAACATGTTAAGATGTCGACACTGTGGAACAAGTGAGAAGTCAACTCCAATGATGCGACGTGGACCTGATGGGCCAAGAACACTTTGTAATGCGTGTGGACTGATGTGGGCAAACAAGGTAAGCTAAGAGTTTCTTAGTTCACATTGATCACCTCGTCTCGTATCACTTTTTTGACTCATTGATCAGGCCTATATATCCGAGTATGAACCTAACAATAACATTCCCTTTGACTTTATAATATCAGGGGACTCTTAGAGACCTATCCAAAGTCCCTCCTCCGCAAACACCTCAGCATCTATCTCTGAATAAGAATGAGGTGAGCCGTGAGCGCAGTATTTCATAGAGCTGGAGTTTTGATTTGCTTATTAAGAGAACATACATTCATTTTTTTTTTCTCAATCACTTTTGTTGCAGGACGCAAATCTTGAGGCTGATCAAATGATGGAAGTAACTGGTGACATTAGCAACACACAGTGAGAACTGAGAAACCATTGGAAGCAAGAAAGGATCTCAAACAAAAACAGTTGTTATCATTTCATTTGATGATGGAATCGAATCTGAGTTGTGTTTAGGGTTTCTCTGGGTTAATCTCAGTCTATGTGGGCACATTTTAGTCTTCTACAAATTATAAGACACTCTTCACTTATTTAGAAGCTCACTCATCAGAAAAGAAAAAAAAAACTTTGCTCAGTCTCTCATCTGTGTGTTTGATTATATTTTCAGGCAGAAAACTTTTTTTTGTTCTTGTATTTGATTACAATTAGTTAAATATTTAAGACTTAGTAGAGATAATGCAATCTATGTATAAAAATAGAAACAATGATTGGTTATGTCGTGCAACCCAAGTGACCTTAATGTCGTACACACGTTCATCAGGTTAAAACGAAATTTCTCAGCAACTTCACTATTCTCTCTGTCACATTGTTTTATTCTTTTCCATTATCTTTATTGGAAACTTGATTAGAAAGAACTGATTAAGGTATGAAGATAATTAGTGTACCATTCTTCACATGATACGAGGTGAACAATAGTATATCAGAATACTAGAATAATTTTATAAGTTATAAAGATGAATGGTATACCACTTATTACAAAACGAAAACATAGTTAGATCTGAGAAGAAGGAAAGATTTTTGTTTTAAAAAATGAGATGGTTAGATATATGCCATGTTAAGAGATGCCACCATGTTCTTCTTCTTCTTCTTACCCGGAAAAAACTCTTTCTTCTTCTCTTTCCCATAAAAAGAAACAAAAAAAAACTAACTTCCCACAAATTTTGCCAAACCAAACCAAAAATAGTAATGATCTCATTCAATTTGAACCCTCTCTCCATTTTCTTTCATAGTTTTTTTTTAGGGTAAATCAAAATATTAATGTTGGTTAGAAACTCAAAAATTAGTTTCTCTTTTTTTTCTCTGTGATTGACAGAGAGGTAAGAGAAAAAAAAGAGAGAAAGTGTTTCGGTTTTTGTTGCCTTCTCTCGAGTTAGGCCTTCTCTCTTCCGTCACACCATCATTTTTTTTCTCCATAACGACCAAATCATAAAACCGGTCGTTCCTATTTTTTCTTTCTCTGCGTTTTTTGTTTCGAATTCTTCAATAGAATTTTAAAAGAAAGAAGAAAGCTGGGTGAGACGAAGGAAGGAAGAATGAGCACTTCGTCGAGCAACGGATTGCTTCTGACGTCAATGTCAGGACGTCATGACGACATGGAAGCTGGTTCTGCTAAAACTGAAGAACATTCTGATCATGAAGAGCTTCAACATGATCCTGATGATCCTTTTGATATTGATAACACCAAGAACGCTTCTGTTGAATCTCTTCGTCGTTGGAGACAAGCCGCTCTTGTGTTGAACGCATCGCGTCGGTTTCGATACACTTTGGATCTTAATAAAGAAGAACATTATGATAATCGAAGGAGGATGATCAGAGCTCATGCTCAAGTCATTAGGGTATGTATTTTCTTTATATAATTCTTCCTATCATTTCAACAACAATGTTGTTTGTTTAATTGAATCTCACATCGATAAATCACTTTTATGAATCAGGCAGCATTGCTTTTTAAACTGGCTGGTGAACAACAAATTGGTATGATCTCTTATAAGTCAAGCAAATCTCTGTTTTGTTTTCTGGTTTCTTGTTGAATAATCTTTAGTTTCTTTTGGTATCAATTAGCGTTTGGATCATCAACACCAGCAGCTTCTACTGGTAACTTTGACATTGATCTTGAAAAGCTTGTGTCTATGACAAGGAACCAGAACATGTCCAATTTGCAGCAATATGGAGGGGTATGATTCAAGACTCACACATTCCATAAATAGGAAGGTTTCTTGATGCTGACATTAATATATCTTTCAGGTCAAAGGTGTTGCAGAGAAGTTGAAGTCAAATATGGAACAAGGAATCAATGAGGATGAGAAAGAGGTGATAGATAGGAAGAATGCTTTTGGATCTAACACTTACCCAAAAAAGAAGGGGAAAAACTTTTTTGTAAGCAAAGAGTCTTTTACAACTTCTTCGACCGTGTTTTTATCGGTTTGTGGATACTCATATGTTTTTTTTCAACTTTCTGTTTGTCCAAAAGATGTTCCTCTGGGAAGCTTGGCAAGATTTAACTCTCATCATCTTGATCATAGCGGCTGTAACATCATTGGCATTGGGAATAAAGACAGAGGTATACATGCTTTCCTTTCGATAAGTTCTTAGTTTTTCGAAATCAGGAATGTACTAATTTTCTGTCTTATTACTTCATGATCAGGGTTTGAAAGAAGGTTGGCTTGATGGTGGAAGCATTGCCTTTGCGGTTTTGCTTGTCATTGTTGTTACAGGTATATACATGTTTCTTTCTGTGATAAATTCTTGAAAACATTCTCAATCTTGCTCTTAATCCATTTAAGATAAATCTTTCTTTACACTTTATCTTTTGATTGTTTCAGCTGTTAGTGACTATCGCCAATCTCTCCAGTTTCAAAACCTCAACGATGAAAAAAGAAATATACAACTAGAGGTGCTTGCTTTAACATCTTAGTTTGTTTTGCAATTACATGTTTTTGAGCTGAAGATTAAATAAACGAAAACTCTTACAGGTCATGAGAGGAGGGAGAACAGTGAAGATATCAATCTATGACGTTGTTGTCGGAGATGTTATACCTCTTAGGATAGGTGACCAGGTAGGTATACTTTGTCTTTATATTCCATCTAATGGCTTCAGAGTTAAATGACTATATGGCCTTATTTATTGTTGTATTCATATAGGTCCCTGCGGATGGAGTGCTAATTAGTGGTCATTCTCTTGCTATTGATGAATCTAGCATGACCGGTGAAAGCAAGATTGTGAGTTCATTATGGTTCTGCTTGTGCAATTTTTATGGTCATCTTCCCTTTCTATTTGCTAACACAGACCTTTGTTTGCAGGTTCACAAGGATCAAAAATCCCCTTTTCTAATGTCTGGCTGTAAAGTAGCTGACGGAGTCGGTAACATGCTGGTAAATCTTTGAAACTTTTGTCCTGTTCTTAGTTCTGTTTTCACATAGTTGTTCATACTTCCTAGTAGTTATTCTTTGTGAGTGTTTCAATAGGTTACTGGTGTTGGAATCAACACTGAGTGGGGATTGTTGATGGCAAGTATCTCAGAAGATACTGGTGAAGAAACTCCATTGCAGGTATATCATCTTGATCACTTAAGGTCTCCACAATGTGTTGAAGAAGGCTAACATTTCCTTTTGGTAATCTTGTAACAGGTGAGGTTAAATGGTCTTGCAACCTTCATAGGGATAGTGGGGCTCTCAGTGGCTCTTGTTGTCCTGGTGGCTCTTCTTGTGAGGTAATTTCATTTACCTTGGTCAATAAATCTCTTGGCTTACAAATTCATGCCATGTTGAGGGCTATAACCATTGAGTTTTTTCAGATATTTTACCGGAACTACTCAAGATACTAATGGAGCGACCCAGTTTATCAAAGGGACGACTAGTATCAGTGACATTGTAGATGATTGTGTAAAGATATTTACAATCGCCGTAAGTATTAGTTCCATATTTTTGATTATGTTATTCGATAGACATATCAGTTAACTCTGGCATTTGTTTAGGTGACAATTGTGGTTGTAGCAGTGCCTGAGGGACTTCCCCTAGCAGTTACCCTCACGTAAGTCGTACTTGATATAATCCACTCAGAAGATAACTAATTATCTACGTTTCAGGTGTTGATATACTTTTTCTTGACACCATATTTGCAGTTTGGCTTACTCAATGCGAAAGATGATGGCAGACAAAGCTTTGGTAAGAATCAGAAGGAGTGTTCTCGCTTTAGTTCTTTCTTCTTGGTTATTGTCTGACCATTTTTCTCAAATGCCAAACAGGTTAGAAGGCTTTCAGCTTGTGAAACCATGGGATCAGCAACAACAATCTGCAGTGACAAAACTGGAACTTTAACTTTGAATCAGGTTAGTATCCAGTAAAATGTGAGCTTCTTGACATGAAAACCATCATACCCTTCTAGATAGCTAACTTTACCCCTCACAAAAATACAGATGACTGTGGTTGAAACTTATGCTGGAGGATCAAAGATGGATGTAGCAGACAACCCTTCCGGTCTCCACCCTAAACTTGTTGCCTTAATAAGTGAGGGTGTTGCACAAAACACAACAGGAAACATTTTTCATCCCAAGGTAGTTTTTGTTACTCTGCTATTGTTGAACCTTCCTATGGATTTTCAAAGAGGAACAATGTTACTCTAAGCTCATCATGTTATCATGTAGTTATCAAATGATTGATGTTTAGTTGTCATGTTTGTTTTACTATAGGATGGTGGAGAGGTGGAGATTTCTGGATCTCCCACAGAGAAGGCTATTCTGTCTTGGGCTTATAAGGTATCAAATGTTTGTTTACCCTGGTCCATCTTTGACATATTCTTCCTCTGTATGAGCAATATATTTAAAGAAGTTGTTGTTGCAGTTGGGGATGAAGTTTGATACCATCAGGTCGGAGTCTGCTATCATCCATGCCTTCCCTTTCAATTCAGAGAAAAAGCGTGGTGGTGTTGCTGTGCTTCGAGTAATTTCTTTATCCTTTCTCCAATTTCAAAATACATAACCTTTTTTACTTTGGAGTCATTACAGTTAGCGGCTGCTTCAGTTAACCGCTATGTTCTGCTGAATTTTCAGTAACTAAACACATAAACATCTTCTCGTGAAGCTGATTATGTGTATGTTAATTCACTGCAGGGTGATTCTGAAGTTTTCATTCACTGGAAGGGAGCAGCAGAGATAGTTTTGGCTTGCTGTACACAATACATGGACTCAAATGGTACTCTGCAGTCCATTGAGAGCCAAAAGGTGAAGTGACAAAAAGAGTTTGAAATCAGAAAAATGGTGTTAAATTTTCACTTAGACATTCTCTGTTAGCCTAGGAAGACCAATTTTGTGACTATACTATGCATTTTCATCTCAAATTTCAAAACCATTTGTGTCTGCAAATTGTTTTACAGGAATTTTTCAGAGTTGCTATCGATAGCATGGCGAAAAATAGCTTGCGATGTGTTGCTATTGCATGCAGAACACAAGAGCTGAACCAAGTTCCCAAGGAACAAGAGGACTTGGATAAATGGGCTTTACCTGAAGATGAACTCATTTTGCTTGCTATCGTTGGCATAAAGGTAGGTATTCTGAAAAGTTTTGGTTTGTTTTATGTGTTCACTATGTGACGATTTTGCTCTCTTCCAAAATTTAAACCTATTGTTCTTTTGGTAACTTCTTTTGGTAACTTGTTACGCAATCTAGGATCCTTGTCGTCCCGGTGTCAGAGAAGCAGTGAGAATCTGTACCAGTGCTGGTGTTAAGGTAGACTCCTAGCCTCTTCGAAGTTTACAGTTATGCTTTCTAGTTTTCTATAGAGATTACATGAAATGATCATCTTGTTCATGATATAGGTACGAATGGTGACTGGTGACAATCTTCAAACAGCAAAAGCAATTGCTTTGGAGTGTGGTATACTTTCTTCAGATACAGAAGCTGTTGAGCCTACTATCATCGAAGGAAAAGTGTTCCGTGAGCTATCTGAGAAAGAGAGAGAACAAGTAGCCAAGAAAATAACGGTATGAAAATTAAACAGCCAAGGATCATATATACGACTTGGCGGCTGCTTGCTTTTTCAAACATTAACTTAGGTTGTGAAATGCAGGTGATGGGTAGGTCATCTCCTAACGACAAGCTCTTACTTGTTCAAGCACTACGGAAAAATGGAGATGTTGTTGCAGTCACTGGTGATGGTACTAATGATGCTCCTGCCCTCCATGAGGTTCTCTAACAATTCTACAGGTTATGTATTATGTGTTGTGTGTCATCTCCAAATCTGATTTTTCTTTTGTTGCTTTGGACTATAGGCAGATATAGGTCTCTCTATGGGTATATCAGGAACTGAAGTTGCAAAAGAGAGTTCTGACATCATTATTTTGGATGACAATTTTGCTTCAGTAGTAAAGGTTAGTCTACTACATCAAATATAGAAACATGTGATCTTCTACATTATCCTTCATCTTTATGCTTTTCTAATCAATAAACTCTGTTTACTCTTCCAGGTTGTTCGTTGGGGCCGTTCTGTGTATGCTAACATTCAGAAATTCATACAATTCCAGCTTACTGTGAATGTTGCCGCACTTATAATCAATGTTGTAGCAGCAATGTCTTCTGGTGACGTCCCTCTAAAGGCTGTACAGGTTAGTACCTTGATGCTTATTTGAATGGTTGAACTTTTAAGACAAGGATAAAAGATATAATGGTGTTCTTTGATGCAGCTGCTTTGGGTCAACCTTATCATGGATACTCTTGGAGCACTTGCACTAGCTACAGAGCCACCAACCGATCATCTTATGCATAGAACCCCTGTTGGAAGAAGGTATAAACATGTTGCACATGATGTTTTCCTCATACTTTTAGTGAAACAGAATAGTTATATTGTGGTTTCAGTCGTATGGTTCGTGATGGTTTGTTTCTTGATTTGCAGGGAACCTCTTATAACAAACATCATGTGGAGGAACTTGCTTGTTCAGGTGACTTGCTCAAAAACCAACTTGATTAATTATTTTACCAAATAATTTTACTAGCTTGCATGTGTCTGAAAATGAAATCTGGGGATGTTGCAGTCATTCTATCAAGTGGCTGTTCTCCTAGTTCTCAACTTTGCAGGCTTAAGCATTCTTGGCTTGAACCATGAAAACCATGCACATGCTGTGGAAGTGAAGAACACTATGATATTCAATGCCTTTGTCATGTGTCAAGTAAGCAAATCATCTCTTCTTTCATCTATATAGTCTTAAAAGATATGGAGTTGTTTTTAATCTTGCAAGTCTTCCAGATATTCAACGAGTTCAACGCAAGAAAACCTGATGAAATGAATGTATTCCGGGGAGTAAATAAGAACCCTCTCTTCGTAGCAATTGTTGGAGTCACTTTTATACTTCAGGTAAGACAATAACACAAAGCCACTTTAACCTTTTTCCTCTTTCTTGAGACTATGATAGTAAAATGCTTCTGGTTGAAAAATGCAGATCATCATCGTTACTTTCCTCGGAAAGTTTGCTCACACCGTTAGACTGGGATGGCAGTTATGGCTTGCTTCTATAATCATTGGATTGGTCAGGTTGGTCCAGTTTCTCCAAACTTAGTTCTCAGTGCTTATGACACATGTATGAATGAACAATTTGTTTACTTGCTCTGCAGCTGGCCACTAGCAATTGTTGGGAAACTGATCCCTGTACCCAAGACACCGATGAGCGTCTACTTCAAGAAACCGTTCCGTAAATACAAAGCTTCAAGAAATGCATAAAACATACAACTAGGTTCTCAGCCTTCCTCATACAGAAGCAATAACAGATATAACCTGTGACAATGGCCTAAACCTCTAACCTTTCTTTCTATCTTTTTTAAAAATGGTAAAAGTATTTTCAAATGTATACTGCAATGAGATCCAATTCTTTTGTCCCTTTTCATATTTCTTCTTTTTGTATGATGTAAAAGTGCAACTGTGAATTGAATTGGATTTGTGGTTGTACTAACGAGAGTTTGGCTCAGTCATGGTTGGTTACAAAAGTGTTGTTGTATCTACATGGAGGATTCTCTGTGTGATATCACTATATTTGAGTTAACAATGGTTTTAGAGAAAAGAATGATCACATCTTGTCATAGTTCACATGGTTCTTCCTTCAATAGAAACCCTCAACACTAAAATCAATCTTACAAACAATATATGTGTTTCTTACTATAGAGCAAAATTTATAGAATGCAAAAGCTATGAGCCAACAGATTCAAACTGTAAACCTCACTGCCCAAAAAAACCAACTTATATTGAAACAAACTTACAAATTAAAAACAAGAAAAATAATTAAATTGCTTACACTTGATGAAAACTGAGAAGGCCCTTCCATGGAAGTATGCGTGGAGATTACTTTAGAAATGCGAGAAGGTCAGCAAAAGCATGAATAAGCCAAATGGTTCTTCTTTGAGATGTATGGAGAGATGAAATCTGTAGCAAGGCCAGATGTCTCTGAGATTTCTGCTGGAACTAACACTTGAGGCTTACCTAAAGCTATCCTTTTGCCAACGGTGTTTGCATAAAACAGACCGGAGATGGCTGGAACAAAGACATCGCTTCTTGAGCTTATGTAGAAGTCGATAACATTTTCGTACTCGGAACTCACTGATTCAAGGTACTTTGATCTCTTACTTGCCGGCATTATTGCCTCCTGCCATAGTTAAGTGACAAATCAAGATTAGCAACATGGTCAAAACTTTCTTGGACTGAAGAATGTTTTCTGATCTTACTCACCTTAGTGAATGTTTTTGGGAAGATATCCTTAAGGATATTGAGGCTACTGTCCCATCTTGGCTGAGTCAGATAGATAGTTGTGTCGCTGGCAAATCCAAGCTTTCTCAAGAATAAAGCAATCTCTTGAGCGTTGTAACATGTCTTGGACCCTACTACACCAGTTGTATGGCAATTTTTCTTCTCAAGTATGTCGATTCTAAGGTCTACTGCTATGAAACGGCCACCGGATTTACGGCTATGAGTCCTCAACCGCTCAACCATTGATTCAGCCACTGCATTCACTTCAGGTTGCAACTCCAAAGACCCAAACATTGCTAAACAGGCTACAGGATCAGTTTCGCCATCTTGTGAGGATTTTCTCAAGTTTACAGAAGGGAAGTATGATGCAACTCGAATGTTTCCTTTAGATTTAAAGATGGGATCAATGTGCTCTTTAATGTAATCTTCTGTAACTCTGGTAGGGACCTTCACAATGGCCATGTTCCTTAGAGAAACTTCTTCAGGCAATTTTTTCACAACTTTAACGACATTTTCCAAGCTTTTAATCAGCTTATCCGCATCATAGATATCTTCAAAATTCCTAGATAAAGCAGTTAAAATTAGTTTAGAAATCTAAGAAACAAATTAGTAAACCAAAAATGAACATACAAAAAACAACCCTAACCTTTCATCACCAGGTTTGCTTCCTCTTATATCAGGAAGTACTAGAGTTGCTCCAAGATGCTTAGCCACCATTACAGCATCAGTGATCTAAACCAAGATTAGCAGAATTAACCACACAAACAAGAAGAAGAAGAAGATAACAACACATCTAAAGAACACCACTTTAGAGTTGTTATAAAGCATACCTGAGAGATATGGTACTCAGGACCATTGGTAAGTGAGAATGTAACATACCCTTTCGATGATACAGCGTCATCTGCAACAATCAAGTCCTTAGTAAAAAAGTCCAAAATAAATGATGCAAAGAAAATAAGAAAGACACATACCAGATAGTAATGTTGGCCAACAAGGAGTAAGATCAGTGTTATCTTCCATCCAAAGTCCTTTACTGCCTTCAACGGTTCCGACAAGACCATCTTTCACAGAGACTTTAGATCCTTCAAATTCAATATCTTGTGCATCTCCCTGAGCTTTCTCCTGTACAAAAATACCCAAAATGACAAAGATTTAGAGTAAGATTTTGAGTTTTGGCTACAGAAGTTTCACTATTAGTTTACACCAAACGAGATGAAATCAATCATGTCCTAAAGATCCGCAGAAAAAAACAGTTGAGTCTAATTTGGGTTTCTTATGATCAATGTCCAATCCAACTTATGATCCAAAAATGGAAGGTCTTGTTTTGATCAAGTAAATTTCACAGAACAACTAAATTTTCTAACTTTGAATTAGATCTAACTTCAAAAGGCATCTAAGATAAGAATCAACACAGAACCTATCTGAACTAAGCTGAAATGAGTATCACATTAAGAGTGAAAAAAGTGTCGGCAAAGAAGATTACCTGAAGAGAATCAAAGTAATCTCTATGAAGCATCTGTCCAAGCATCACAAACATGGTAATGGTGAGAATACCAGCAACTACTTGCCTCAAATCAACACCCATTTCTTACCTTTCTCTCTAACAAAAAAAAACAGAGGTTTCTGAGTTAAAATAGACTAAGGGAAGAAGAAAGAAAAAGAGAGTCCAACAAAGAGAGGTGTTTGTGGGGCAGATAGAGACAAGCTATCTTCCTCAAATACGAAATCTCAGTTCTCTTTCAATTAATGTTTTGTCAAAAAAGCTCTTTTTTTTTTTGTTTTAAGGGAGTGTTATTGTCAGTGTGTTGATTGTTGAAGTTGAAGTCTTACGCTATCTTACACACAAAACAGCCACCGACACTTCTGTCATGGATTTTGGTATAAACACTAACCGGTGGCTGGTTTCACTAAACCGGTCAAACTAATACAACATTCTAAATTATTTTTGGTAATCTTTACAGTTACATTACATTTTAGAGTTTAACAGTTTATACTTTAGTTCTTTATACTATGTAAAGAATTATTAGACCTTACACTCCAACCAAATGAACTATAGTTCCAAACTAAGAATTCATGAGAGTCAAAATTTTTGTTTTAAACTAGACTAATTGTAAAATTCAATAAATTAAGCTGTTAAATAATTTATATAACTTCGAACTCACAAATTGTTGAGCTCGTTCAATTGGTTTTTACATTTGTTAGTGTTACATTAGCAACTATAAAAATATTATTTTAAACTTCAAAATGTGGTTGATGAAAAAAGAAAAAGAACTTTAAATCACGGACTCATCACTAACCGTATCAAAAAGAGGAGTTGGTAATGACACAATACATAAACTAAAATCCCCTTTATATATAATAAAAATAGTTATTTAACAAACAAATTATAAGCAAATGATAAAGCACTGGATTACAGATAGGTTTTGAAACACATTTTAAACATATCATAATGTTAGACATGAGACTAATTTAGTAATTATACTACCCCAAAAGCAATTGTAATGATGCATAATTGCATATAGTTTTTGTTAGAGAGCCCACGTACGAGTTCAACTTTTTGCTAATCACACATTGTTTACTAATCATTTAATTATCAATGTACCGAATCATTAGTAGTACATTAGTCATATCCCAGAAAATTGGTGGAACATGAGGAAAAACACACATGCTGATCAATGATTATAATCCATGCATGAGTCGACCTGTTTTTTTTTTTTTTTCGTGTCTTCTAAGTTTGTGAGGGGATCACAATGAGCACTTGATTGATTGTTGAATGGTAGCGTAACGCTGTGTGCAATTACTACACCACTTCATAACTTTTTGATGTAAATCTCTTCTTCTTCTTTTTTTACCCAATGCAGGCGTCAATATATCTATCTACGCAATCATATACTATCGTTGTATATGATTTTGGAAACACATATAAGCAACAAATAAATAATGAACGAAATCCTATTTTCAAGCTAAAATAGTCTCGGAGACCCATTAAACCGGGGAAATTTTGAATAACCGGGGAAATTTTGAATTTGTTTCGGTTAACATCGATACCGTACCGATCCTCCGGTTTGTTCTTTCGGAAGGTTTATCTTGTTTTCGTCAAACACAGCGATCCTCTCTATCAGAGCAACCAAAATGCAACTCCAAACCCAATCCTTCGCTCTCAATCTTCTGCCATCTCCAAATTTCGCCAAACCCATCGAGAGACGTGAATTCATCTCTCTAAAACGAGACCCATCTCGTCCAATTTCACTCCGATGTTCCGTTTCCACGACTTTGGATACTCCGGCGACCGCTTCGACCCACAAGCCCTTTCCGGCGGAGGTTTCAAGGAGTATCATGGAGCTTTCATCTGTTGGAACTCTCTCCACTTTGACCCACGACGGTTGGCCTCTCGGCGTAGGAGTTCGCTTCGCCGTTGACAAAGATGGCACTCCTGTTCTTTGCCTCAATCGCTCTGTCTCTCCTGACAAGAGGTCTGCTCTTCATGTTCAGGTCCTCATTTGCTAATTCCACTCTGTTTCTTCTTTGAAAAAATGGCAAAGTTTACTTCTTTTTGAAGGAACAATCATGAATTGTGTTTGTTTATGGAATCAGTTAGAACAATGTGGATTGAGGACTCCTCAGTGTACGATACAAGGTAGCATTGGTCGACCTGGAGACGATACTGTTCTAAAGGTATCATTTTTTAATGAATCTCTCACTCCAAAGAACTCAATCCTGAATCTCTCATATACATTGGTTATGATGAACCTTTGTATGGACGATAAGGTTTCTTGATTGGCCTGTTACTGTTTTTGTCCGTGCTACTATTATGTTGGACTAGAACCCCAAGTTCTTAGGGTAAAGAAGACTTGCATTTATATTCATTTTCTCTGTGTGTGTGTTTGTGCTAGTATTTGCTAGTTGATATCTATTGTTGAGTAGACTTTAGGCGTTTTTTCTATTTCCATTATAAGAGCTGTTTGTGTGTGTAGTTGAAGATAGTGGTGTTGCGTTTCCTTGCCTCTAGGAGATATCCTGTGGAAAACAGTTGGTTATTTCTTATAATAGTGATTTTAAGATGCTAGGTTTCTTGCCCTTTTCATGTGCTTTTACTTGAATTGAATCGAAGTCTCCATGTTTTTTATGTAGCGTCTTAGTGCTACATGGAGGGAAAAGTTTGGCGAAGAAGTTAAGGAAGACAGTTTATATGTTGTTGCAGTTGACCGTGTTCTCCAAATGGAAGATTTCATGGAGGTAGAAAACGCAAGCTCTTTTAGTTTCTTGTGACAATCAATTCTCTCTTATGTTAGCTGATTTCCTCTCAATAATTAAGTAGAAGAAACTTTGTTGTAATTCAAACTTTAACAACGGCGTCTAAAAACTTTTACAGGACGGAATCTGGGTGGCGTCATCAGATTACAAAAATGCAAGTCCTGACCCTCTTCGAGATATTGCAGAAGATATTGTCAACCAGATTAACGCTAACAACATGGAAGACATCTTCCGTTTCTGCAATGTATACGTGGATCTAGACTTTGTGGTTAGTATTATTCAACATGCTATGCAACTACTTCAAAGAATGTTCAATCTAAGATAACATGTTCAGTCGATTACCAATCTCAAGACCAAAACTACTACTAATGCCAGGTTTCAGAAACAAAGATGATATGGATGGATAGGCTTGGATTCGACCTTCGGGTATGGTCTCCACGAGGTGTATATGATGTGAGGATTCCATTTCCAATGGAAGTAACAGATGAAAAGGGAGCAAAATCATCCTTCAATGGAATGTCACAGCTCGCTTGGGAAGTAGAGAAAAGCTATTGCCCTGCAGATTTCAACAAGGTCAAACTACTTAAGCAAGTTGTGGGATCATCTCATTCTCACAAGGGAGGAGGACAATAACAATACTAATGACTTTTTTTTGCTTGTCCCCATTATTCTTTATTTACAAGTTGATGCCAAAATTGTGCATTGGCTCTCGTGGAATAGTATATGTTTACTTGAAGTAATGTTTGTCATCTTTTTTTATATATAAGTTCATATATATATGCCCCAAATAAACATTAGTTATGAGAAGGAAGCAAAGAGAAAGAGAAAGCAAATAGATACATAGAAAAGAGCAACATATCTCTATGTTCAGCAAAAGAGACAAGAACAAGTAATAACGTAATCAAGGAAATTTTCATTTTAGCTTTCTACTATTTCAAACCAACGTCTTAAGCAAGCTGTCCATAACTCTATTACCGACAACGATCTAGTATGTTCATAACTCTATTGCCATAATCGTTTCGTTTGGACTATGTGTCTCTGTCCACCCAACTCTTCGTCAGACAACAAAACAAAGAACATAAAAATGTTGATCTGTCACGTGCTTTGAAGATTATTTTTCCTTGACAACGATTATGGCAACGTTGGCATATGTTGCGAGTGAGACGATTATTGGGAAGAATATCAACATTTACGTTACGGGAAATGAGCCCTCCAATAGGCATCATATACATCTCCTTTCCAAGAAGACATTCAACATGCAGTGTGACGTTACAATCATTGCACATATAAACTCCATTCTTCGGATTTGCTTGTTTTTCACAAACTTCACACAAATGCGGACCACTTTCTTGTGAACCACTGAAGTCTTCATCATAAGAAAATATGAGAAAATGTTCATCATGCTTATACCTCAACTTATTGGGTAAAGTGGCGCACCCAAAACACAAAGCAAAACGACATTCTCCACAGTTTAGACGATGACCTATGAGTTGTCCGCAAATCGAACAGAACTCTTGCGCTGTGGATTCATGTATTAAATAAATAGGATGCGGATGAAACCGATGAATCAATGACTCAGCTATAGAAGCGCAAGATACGTCTAATGTGAAGTTGCAATCCCTAGCACAACATGTGTACGCAAAACCATTGCTTTCACGCTTACAAGCAGTGCATTGAAAATAATCTTCATGTTCCTCATCCACCAGTAGAAGAAGGGGATGAGGATGTGTCGCATGTTGTTTCCTCGGAGGAAGATGTGCACATGTTTGATGGAGGATAAAATCACATTGCATGCAACTGTAAATAAGATCATCACAGATAGGAAACGTGCATGCTCGACAACGTTTATCCTCGTCAAATGCTCTGTTGGTATCCTCGTCCAGTCTCATATGATGACTTTTGTGACGAAAATATTCTATAATTCCATCACTTATCTCATTGAACGACTTAAAAATATATAGAGATTCATCTTCTTCTGGTTCTCCCTCAAGTTCTTTTCCGTCCCATACATCTTTTCGCGTTGCACATTTAGAATGAACCGCGAAACTGCAACCCTTTACGCAAGAATATCTTGCAAAATTTGTGTCTATGCTTTCACGACACACTCCACATAACCATTGTTCAGGAGTAAGTGAAGAATTGAAGGAGAGACGATGTTCATGACGTGATATTTTTATGATGCATGGAAAATAGACACACTCTTTATGGACTACAAAATTACACTTGACACAGGAATACAGCAAAGACCTGCCATCACTCAACCCACAAACGTCACAAATCAAGGAGCCTTTCCTTTGAAAGTAGAAGAGTGTATGCTCATGCCTTTTTGGATAGTCTATTGCAAAGAGTGGTGGCTCTCTAGCACAATCTTGACACATGGTAAAATTGCATATAGAGCAATGGTAAGCAAAATCCTTAAAAGTTGAACAAGATAAGCATATCTGACCTGATTCATAACGAAATCGGAGAGCATGTTTAGGATGATATGGGTGCTTTGATATCGGCTCGATACAGGCTTCGTGGTAGTAGCCTGAAGAGCGTGATAATACTGAAGATTGAAGAGGGGAACATGAAGGACGGAGACATAACGTGCAGGAATAAAACGTGGTACCGAGTAATGACTTGGAGCATATTTCACATTGTTTGTTAGGTCTATGGCCTTTAATGAAGCCCTTGCCATGTCTGTCGTAGTAGTATTTGCGTGTTATGTTAAAGTCGTTGCCCAAAACTAAGGAGGTGAGGTGAAAAGATGGAGATGAAAGATTTGGTGGCTCTCGGAATTGCATCGCGCGAAAATCTTCTTCATTGTTAGTAAAATATGCACGAGGGCAAAAGAGAAGAGGCTGCTTTGACACCGAATCCATGGCTAAGACGGAAAAAAAAAAAAAAAAAGGAGGACATGAAATTTTTTATGATGGATAGATAGAGTGCTTTGCAAGTAAATATGAAAACCACAAGGAAAGAAACCTTTGATGTGTTGATGATGAACAGAAGCAGTCAGAGCAGTCTTAGCCTTATCTATCTCTTCGTCATCATCCGTACGTGATTTGAAAGTTACAATAGGCGCTGCCCGAGTACCTTCAACACTGCCAGGACCATCAGGGTATCTAACCACAACGACTTGACAAACACAGTGGTGAACACAGAAATCACTAACAGAGCCATCACCAAATCCCATAATCAGAGCAGTGAGATTGAGCCGTTGAGTCTCAAGACAAAGCCTCTCTCTCTTATCGTAATCTTTGACTGTATGAATCGTGTGAGGGAATCCAGCTTCCTTCAATGGCTTCCCGAGATCCGCTACTTTGGAGAAAATAGAAGCGGTGGTGTAAGGAGGTTGAGTTTGGAGAGGGTAATATCCCCAATCGGCTCCAAAGAGACCGGCGGTTGGAGAGACGTGTAGAATAATGATGTCGTCTCCCTGACGGATGTAGTTATCAACAGCCCAACGAACAGTGAAGGCACTTTCTTCAGAGAGCTCCACGGCGATTCCAATCTTACGTTGACGAGGAGATGAAGGATGATCGGATTCTGGATTCATCATTTCTTCTTCTTGCTTCCACAAACTTCCGATTTTTTTCTTAGGGTTTTTAAATTATGTGTTATGCAGCATTGCTAATTATGGGATAATGAGGTTTATATTTATGGGTTTTGTGCAAATGTTTCTTTGCTTGTAAAAAATTATACTTTGGTTAATGCGTTTGTTATCCCTTGCATTTTTGTCAGGTTTCCTTAGCTTCTCGACAAGGAAAATGCTACATCGTTTTCTTTTAAAAAAAGCAAAATAGTAGTCTCTGTCTTGCTTGATGAGAAAATAAACAAACAATTTGTCTTTGACATGCACGTTGAAAGTTTTCCTCTAAAAACACGTAAACGTATTTGGGCCTAATTCAGAAAGGCCTAAAATGGGCTGAGAACGAGTATGGGGACGGCGTATATCCGTCTCAAAGAACCATTCAAAGCTGAAACAATCAATCGCGACAAGGTTCACTTCTCCCTCTCCAAAATGGTCCGATGGAAAGCCTCAGAAACCAGGCACGTTACTCACGATTCTCCTCCCTCTCCGTGCGTTTGTTCCACCAATTTGATCGACATCTCTACCTTTTGCTTGATGATCTTTACTTGAACAACTTGAAGAGGGGTTTCAATCTTTTACCTCTCAGTTCCGTTTTATATTTTTTTTCTTCTTTTTATTAACCTCCCAACTCTTTATCTTGTTTTTCTTGACAGTTCTGCGCTCAGACACACCTGACGTTTAAGAATTTTCTTTTAAGACCATGGTTTTGTGGTTTTAGATGTTTTGCTTCTCTGGAAAGTTGGTCTAAGGAATGCACAAACCCTTTTGTGCAACAAATCTTTTTCTTTGTTGTCTACAGTGATGAAAGCTTGAGACTCGCCAATCATAATAATGAAAACATGTTTCTTACTTGAGAGTTGAGACACTCCTTTATCGATTCTTCTTGGGTTGTCTCTTGGGTTAATTATATTACCTACCTCTCTTTACAGCAAATTTACCATGGTTCGAATTCAGAGAAACAAAACATGAAACTAGGCCCTAGAGATCCTATACCTCAAAATCTGATAAGTAAGCGACCAATTATACACACATTGTTCTTGAAAATGGAAGAGAAACTTTCTCATTTGAAGAATCACTAAATTCGCTTCTGGTTTTCACATCCAGAGTCAAGTAGCCCAAAGCCGTACAGAAACATCAGTTAGAAAAGAGATAAGTTGGATTGGATAAGTAGACTCCATTGTAAAAAGATAGGCTCTTAGGAACTCCTGGCTCTGTTCCTGGACGTCCGAAGATGACCTTACCTCAACTTTGTAGGTGAAACGCATCTCTATTCGAGAGCTTGGGCTTTCTCTTTACGGATTGTCCCTGCATAAGGCCAAGCCAGAGCTGGGAATGTATATATGTTTGCTCAACTATAATAAACCTACAATGTAATGGAATGCCTATCTTCAAATGTTATATCAGCTGTCAACTTCTGACAAAACGGATGTGCTTGTTCATCAGCCTAAGTAAGAACAGAGAATGATCGACATGGGAAATGCTGAAGAATGAAACCGATGTGATAGATCATGAGAGTAATATTCCATGTCTATGCAGTGAAACGAAGTTGATCAAACCCCTCTGGATGTTATCATGTTATGATCTAATGTAATGGTATATCAGCTAACATAGCAAATGGAGTTTCGTTAGGATGAATCAATCATGAGAGCAACATTCCGTGTCCATGCAGTGAAACGAAGTTGATGGAAGGCCTCCGGATGTTATCATGTTATGATCTAATGTAATGTTATGTTTTTTCCTAGCTAACGTTTCATTAGGATGAATCGATCAGAATGATGAAAATGAATCCCACAAAGTGATGTATTAAAGCCGCAATAAGATAAACAAATAGCAAACCAAACTCCTATATAATTCAAACAATCATCAAAAACCACACTGCGAATGCATGTAGCAGAGCTAATAGAAACTGAAACATGTTATATGTTGATGAGGTCACACTATATGCACCCAACACATGACAAAGCAATGCTGATGCTTAAAAATGTCGAGAATGGAAATGGATGAAATGCAGACTGCCTGGAAGATGCATCGTATTCGTGCAGTTGTTGGGAGATAAGGAAGAGAGTACGTCCCCCTTCAAGGCCTACTGATATGTCAGGGCTCCTTGGGCTCCATTAGCACTCGGAGAAGGAAAGAAAGAATAGCCGCCACCTTCCTTTCTCTTCCCATATGGATTCTTTGAATATGTATCATTGGGTTAAGAAGAATCAAACAGAAAAGAAAAAAGAACTTGGCATACTGGAATATTAAATAATCAGAAAGAGTAAAAGTATATAAGGATATTGGATCCTCATGCCAATTGAACCAGAACTTGGAATGACAGCACCTTGCAAATTATGGTGAACATTTGTGGCACTATTGACATCCTGCAAGTCCAGATAGAAGAATTTAACAATATGCTAGAAGAATATTTTCTGTCACATATACACAGATGGTGAAGGTCTCAGAGTTAACCTCGAATTCAATAAAGCAAACTGTATGCCTTTCTTGTCTCAGAATCTTCATTTGTTTGAAACCAGGTTGCCTGCAAAATGAAAGTACAGTTTACCGCAGAATTCTTGAGAACACAGGTCTACAAAAAGGCCAAGATCTCAAGGAAAGCAATGGACAGGAGTCTCACTAAAGGGAACAGATACTCACGCACTCAACAGGCTCCTCAATTCTTCTTCGTTTATATTCTCCCCAAGATTACCAATAAATAGGGTATTGCAAGGTGGATTATCCTTAATATTCTGCAATTGAAAAAAATTTGAAAACAACATGAGACATATATCAGATCACCAAACCTAGGCTAGATATTCATCAAACTAGGTACAAAATTTATCAAACAATCAGAAACTTTAGCAAATTCAGAGCAGTAGACAATGCATTTAAATTAGGCAACAACTATTGTTCCACAACACAACCACCAGAGAGTATAGCATGTAAGCTAATTAGAATGAAGTTCGAGATTGTAATTTTTAGGCAAGGAGAGGCAAGTACAATATGGATTCCGGGTATATAATTGCACAACCACCATATGATAAATAAAATGATGAAAACAGTGCAACTTCACCTGGACAGGCACATAAGAACTAGGAGCTGCTATAGGTGGGGGCGTAGGCATTGGTACAGGGGGAGCATGATAACCTGCATAGGGATCATATGGTGGAGGTGCAGGTGCCATATATCTGAACCAATTTATCTTCTTGTCAAATAAGCAACTTAACATAAAACGGTGTACCAAATACACATCGTCCAATTTCTACACAGCATATGAAATATGAAGGAGAAGCAAATGCCTAACCCATGAGGAGGTCCCCACACAGGAGGAGGTGGAGGATGGAAAGGAGATGGACTATACACAGAGTGTGTGCAGTCACCACCAGTTCGTAGGCGCTTACTTTGATCATAAGCATTTGAATCCCCAACAATACCTACAGAATAAAGATTGAGTTCAAAGGTTATATATGGTTTGTGATATTAACAAAGGAAGTAAGAAACTAGATAAAGGGGAGAGTGTAGTGAGACCCCGTATAAATGCACAAAACTGTATCAAACATGCTTCAGTAACATGACTAATGCTTAAGATAGATAAAATACAGCCATTTTATGTCATAAAGGTAGAGCTAACCTCTTTTAACAAAAAGATTCTTCTTGGCCATCTCTGTATGTATCACAGACTTTGACTCAGCATCAAACACCATATGCTGCATGCCAAGAACAACATATGTCATAATGTGAAGACAAAAAAGGATCTGAGTCAACAATGATCAGAAGCAGACAGACCTGAAGGGTATCTTTGGCTGCCATTGCAAACTGAGCTGTGGAGAAAAGAGCAAACCCCATGGGCTTTTCTCCCTTGAAGTTCACCTGAGAAGCCTCGTAACCAGGCAACCATCTCAAGAGATTCAAAAGCTCTCTCTCTTTTACATCATCGGGAAGCCCTGCGATGAAGATTGTCCGCAGCTGAACAACAGATTCAAACTTGTGTAAGAGATCACGTTTTCCCAAAATCAGAAAACTCCAACTACATGACAAGATAAGAGAACCTTTCTCACTTATGCAACAGGTCATAAGTGAGATTTTAGTAACAAACTTAAAAATCATTCTTATCAAAAAGGTCATAACTTTGGACAATTTATCGATTCCGTAGCAAAATCAAGCTAACATTGTATATCAAAAAGCAGGCAAATTAAAACCTCAACGTAAACAAAAATCAAGCAAGCCCATCTCGACAACACAGCACAAGAATCACCGATATGTATAGAGAGAAAGAGAAAGAGTTGAACCTCGTCATAAGGAGGACGATTATGGTTGTCAACTAAAACAGGAGGAGGAGGAGGATGGTGATGAATGGGCGGCGGATGTGGTGGAGCAGCTGATGATACTGCGGCTGGAGGAGGCGGCGCACCTGCCGGCGGCCACTGCTGGTGGTATGGGTGGATTCCGGCGCCGGCCATGAGATAAAAAAAAAACCTAATTACTCAGAGAGTCAGAGATTGATTGTTCGAAAAAACTTCTGCGGAAGAATTGACGGCAAAGAAGGCAAACTTATTTTTTAAGTCACATGCATCGCACGTGAACACTGTACCACTTTAATTTTATTTCTTTCTTTTTCTGTTAAAAACTTTAAAAAGAAAATTAGTTTTTAATTTTTTTAGAATTATAATTACTTTAAGTTTTTCTTTTTTCAATTGTTTTTATTGGAAAGAAACTTTAATCTGTATTTTCTTACTTTCTAAAAATATTAAATACCTAACACCAAATTTATAGTATCTAAATCCACGATCTTAAACACTCTTAATGATATTATAATCCAATTCAGACCCGACCAAACAAAAAACATGGTTAACGTGTAACAACACAGAGCCACACAAGTGCGAGTGTATTCCACGCTCTTTCCATCAACGCGTACCTTCGTCTTACCATTTTAACTTTTTTTTTTTTTCTTGTTTCTTACAATCATTTTCACAAATCTCTTCGATGAAGCTTCATTCTCCTCTTGATTTGATCTCTTTGAAAAACGACGAATCAAACAAACCCTAGAGTCAAGTCAATCATGATGATAAATACAAACCTGGAAGATAAAGAATCAACCTTGTGAAAAAAAAAAAAAACTTTTGATTCCCTCTTCTTCTAAAAGCCATGAAACCGATTCAATCTCCTTCTGGAGTAGCTTCACCTATGAAGAACCGTTTACGCAAACGTCCTGACCTAAGCTTACCACTCCCACACCGCGACGTCGCTCTCGCCGTACCTCTCCCTCTCCCACCTCCTTCTTCCTCTTCATCCGCTCCGGCGTCTTCCTCCGCGATCTCAACCAACATCTCCGCCGCTAAAAGCTTATCCGAGCTAGAACGAGTGAACCGAATCGGAAGCGGAGCCGGAGGAACGGTTTACAAAGTAATCCACACTCCGACGTCACGTCCTTTCGCTCTCAAAGTGATTTACGGAAACCACGAAGATACCGTGAGACGTCAGATCTGTAGAGAGATCGAGATCTTAAGAAGTGTTGATCATCCAAACGTTGTGAAATGTCACGATATGTTTGATCATAACGGTGAGATCCAGGTTTTGCTTGAGTTTATGGATCAAGGATCTCTTGAAGGAGCTCATATATGGCAAGAACAGGAATTAGCTGATCTCTCTCGTCAGATTCTTAGTGGATTAGCTTATCTTCATCGTCGTCATATCGTTCATCGTGATATCAAACCTTCGAATCTTCTTATAAACTCAGCTAAAAATGTGAAAATTGCTGATTTTGGTGTGAGTAGGATCTTGGCACAAACAATGGATCCTTGTAATTCATCTGTTGGTACTATTGCTTATATGAGTCCTGAGAGGATTAATACTGATTTGAATCATGGTCGTTACGATGGTTATGCTGGAGATGTTTGGAGTTTAGGTGTTAGTATCTTGGAGTTTTACTTGGGGAGGTTTCCTTTTGCTGTGAGTAGACAAGGTGATTGGGCTAGTCTTATGTGTGCTATTTGTATGTCTCAGCCACCTGAAGCTCCGGCTACGGCGTCTCAGGAGTTTCGTCACTTTGTTTCTTGTTGTTTACAGAGTGATCCTCCTAAGAGATGGTCAGCTCAACAGCTTTTGCAGCATCCTTTCATACTTAAAGCTACCGGTGGTCCTAATCTCCGTCAAATGTTGCCGCCGCCTCGTCCTCTTCCTTCTGCCTCTTAGTGTTTCTACCATTTTCGTCTTTCTTGTTTTTCAATTTTTCGTAGTTTTTCCTGACATTTTTCCATAAGTTTTGCATACCCCAAGCAAAGATAATGAGAAGAGTAGAAGAACAATGTGGTTTGTGATTGGGGTATGAGTCGTCAGGAAGAAACTCAGTTTGTGGTTAGGGTTTATTGAGTCTTTATCTTATGCTGCTAAGCTTGATTTGTCTTATGGGTAATGAAGAATGTTTTGCTAGAAATGGAAACAAAAAAATAGACAAGAAGAATTCTTATGGTTTAAGAGTGATTTTAGCTGGATTTGCTTATATTATTGTTTATATAAGGAAGTAAATGGAGGATCTTTCATTGGATAATTCTCATTAATAAAGCTTCTTCCTTTAATTCTCTTTATGGTTTTCTAGTTTCCGTCTTGTGAACATTACAAAGGCTACCCTAGTGCCTACTGCGTTATTTTTTCTTTGCCAGTTATGGTCTAATTATTGCGGTAAAAGTTGAAAGCTTGTTTAGGAACTTTTGTTTGAACGAAATCATGTGATGCTCTTGCAATTGGTCAAATTCAGAAAGCTTTCATTTGGTTCCATCTTTGAGCATGCATCATGCATGTAAACATCAGCTATTCACCTTGTTTCTGCTTCTCGTTCTCTCTCTCTCTCTCTCTCTCTCTCTCCCAATGGTTTTGTGTTCAGTATCCGTCAAATTGCCTTGATGTTTTAGTGTGATTAGGAATGTAACTCTCAACTGTCCAGGTCAGATTCTAGGTTCTTCAGCATCTACTCAAAAAAGTCTACCTTATGGCTAGGAATCTAGCTCTCAAGTGTCCTATTGGTCTTGACTTCTAACCACATTAGACCTTTCCGCTGGGCGGCTGGGCCACGTCTTTCTCTGCAGGTTTGCTGAAGTTTGTGCTGATTGATTCACCTGAATACTTGAAGCATTCAGCTTGCAGAGGAGGATAACTTTGAGTGTGTGTCCCAGTACATAAGTCTACCCAGCGTAATCACTTCTCATTGTCGCTTTTGTGGGTATGTTTCTGTTCCTTAATTCTCTAAATTTATAATTCTTCTTAAGAAAATAGTGAAATGATGATTATAGGAAATGAATTTATGTTTCTGAGGGTAGCTTAGCTTTAGGTTTCCTAGATTTGTTGACTTTACATGATTGATCTCGTGAAAACCAAATCAAATACCAAATACTTGCTTCTTACTCCTTACTTCTTAGAGACTATAATGTTCGAATTTACACATACATTTGAAACTCTCTTGTGTCTATTTAGAGCACATGGTTTCCAATTTAGCTCGCAGATCCTTCCTCAGAATCTTGCCCGAAACTGCTTTTGGTATAACTTCTATGAAAAACACCATCTTAATCCGCTTGTAGTGAACCACCTATATAAACCATCACACCATTGATTTAAGACATAGACAGTTTTCCATCTTGTGTGTGTTTCGCATTGAAAAACCGAAAGCGAATTCGTACCTGTTTGTTTACGTAACTCTTGACATCATCTTCAGTTAACTGAGACCCTTGAGATCTTGCTACAAATGCTACTGGAACCTCATCAGCTACTTCATCCTTCATTCTGAAAATTCAAATATCATTAGAGACAACAACCATTTTAGTGTCTCAGTTTGGAAGTTTCAGATTTGTTTTGAACTCACGCAACAACTGCGGCATCATCGATAGAAGGATGAGAAATAAGCAATGCTTCAAGCTCAGCTGGAGCCACTTGGTAGCCTTTGAATTTGATCAGTTCCTTCAACCGATCAACAATGAAGATCTCATCATCATCATCCACAAACCCAATATCTCCTGTATGTAACCACCCGTCTTTGTCTATGGTTCGTGCAGTAGCTTCCGGATCATTCAAATAACCTAACAACATTGCACCATGTTTTCCCTATCAATGTTTATTCTCCCAAAGGAAAAAAAAGAAGGGACATAGCTTGATCGTTTGACCCTTTTTACCTTTCATGAGCTGATGACCTCGGACGCAGATCTCGCCAGATTTGTTGCGCGGCAAGGAGATTCCGGTTTCGGTATCGACCACTTTCATCTCGGCGTTTCTGATCACAGTCCCACATGCACCGGACTTGGTTTTAAATGGGTTCTTTGCAAACGCTAATGACTTAGCTACCGTTCCGGACTCGGTCATTCCATAACCCTGAAACAGAGTTTTGTTTTTTTAGTTTTAGTCAATACGAAAATGTAAAAACGACAACAGTCGAATATTGTCCAACATGATAATAACATCGCCAGTGACGAAGACATGAAACGGCATTCTGAAAACTGTAATTAAGTAAACGAGATATTAATGTATAACATGTGCTTTGTTGTTGTGGGTCGTGGTTGACGCTTAATTACTTTTATGATCCCACAATCTATCAATAAGTCAACACTTTTGTTGTTTCTTGTCAAATCAATAAGTCAAATAGTTATGAAATAATAAATGAACTAAAAGACTACTTGAAATTTTGGATGGGTGATTCGTATAAAGAGACACGTAATGAATGTTTACCCAATAAACTAAACTATGCAAAAACAAAAAATAATCATCACTTAGTACTGTTATAAACCTGTATATGGATCTTCTTAAATAATTAAAATGTGTGAATTCATTTCATAATCCAAAAAATAGATCATTATATAAAGATAAAAACAACACGGCAAAACCAACCTTAAAGACAAAGTGGAGAAGCTGTCCTCTAGGCAATGGGATTAAAGTGTTTTTGCAGACATTATCGTTTTATCGTGTGTGTCAGTGTGTGTGACTTAAACTCTATTTAAAAGCAAATTATTGTACTATGTATTTCACAAATGATGATATGTTTGTTTATCTGTACGTCTATGATATGTATCTTTCTTATCTTTATGATATGATGCAAAATATGGATGTTAGAAGAACTTTTCATTTTTCTTTTTCTTTTTATGGGATTAAAGTTTTTTGTTCGCACTATTTTTTCTTTTACTATAATATCTTTTCAATTGGAATTCAAATTATTCACATATAAAATTCTACAATAAACAAACTTAAGTGAAATTGGACCAATCTTATAAAACCACACAACTAGAATCCCTTGTTATTCCTTTAGTTAAGCATTTGAGATAAATCTTAGCCTAATATAACGACCTACCTATATTTCAATTATTTGGCTTTAAATAGCTTGGTAAATTGGACAAAGCAGAAATCGATTTGATCGTCTAGCTCAACGTGGGTGCTACCTTGGTTTTTAAGATTTTAGCTTTTAAGATAAAATAATACTATTCATACTGGTGAAATGATTTGGATTTTGTCTTTGGATAAAATATACTACTGTATTAATCGTTTACCAACCACGAGACACTAAACTTTCACCTAATTGATCGACTTGTATATACTCAAGATAATGACAACGATATGTCATCAATGTCTACATTTGATAAAGCCAAAATCTTTTAGTTTATTAAGTCAAATATTGGTACTTTAACATCTCAATTACCAATAAATATTCGAAATGTGGTGTCACCTAAGATCTAGACAATGACATTAATAGTTTTGATGCCTAGATTTGGTGAACCACTCATCCATTTTTATTTGATATTTAGACCACGAAATTGTTACTCAAGTTACTAGACAATAATAGTACATAGCGACAAATCTTCACCTACCGCTAGTATTTTCTACTAAACTATTCTTGTAGTATCTTTTACTACTTATACGAAGATGACAAAAATTAGTAACTCTCAAGTACCACATGAAACGTGTGTATGATCAAAACTACTCTCAAGTTCGTCTCAGTAGTCATGTTTATAGGATTCTGAACGTTTTCACTAGAGTCCATATAGTAATTTGCATTAAAACTCATGAAGAAAATAACATAAGTAATTATGAAAGTACATAGAAAATTAAGGGAAGTAAAACTGACCTGACCAAAAATGGCATTAGGAAACTTGAGTCGCACGGCGTCTTCAAGCTCCTTCTTTAGTGTAGCTGCACCTGATAGCATAATTCTCACCGAGCTCAAGTCGTATCTCTCCGTCTCAGGGGATTTAATGAATGCTAAAACCACCGGAGGAGCCACCGGCACAACCGTGACTTTGTACCTTTGAATCAGCTCCATCACCAGATTCAACTCGAACCTCGGCACGATCAGTAACGCTGCACCGGTTCTCATCGCCGAAAGCATCAACGCGTCGAGAGCGTAAATGTGAAACATTGGGAGAAAACAGAGGATGACGTCATTGGCCGTGAAGTTAAGGTTAGGGTTTTCTCCGTCGACTTTCTGAGCGATGCTTGTAACTAAACCCTTGTGAGTAATCATCACTCCCTTTGGAAGTCCCGTTGTTCCGGAAGAGTACGGCATCGCCACCGTGTCTTCCGGCGATATTTTAGGTTTTAGAAGTTCTGTTTCGTCCGCTTGAGTCAGTTCCGTGAAACTCACGCAACCATCATCACTCGACGAAACAACGCCGTTGTCACCGTCATCGTCTAGGCAAACGATCAAAACGCCGTCGTTTTTGAGGTTTGTTAGTTTATCGACTAAACATTTCTTCGTGATGATCATCTTCGCGGCGGAGGCTTTAGCCTGTTTAGCGATCTCCGGCTGAGTGTAGAACGGATTCGCGGTAGTGGAAACGGCTCCAAGGTAAGCAACGGCAAGAAAAGACAGAGCAAACTCCGGCGAGTTCGGGAGGAGAAGCATTACGACGTCTCCGTGGCGGATCCCGAGCCGGTGGATTCCGGCAGCTATCCTCCGCATGTTGGTTTGTACATCGGCGTAGGTCAAAATACGGCCAGTGGCACCGTCGATGATACAGGTTGTTGAGGAATCTCCGTCGCCATCGCCGGAGAACCTTTGGAAGACGTAATCGGTGAGAGGGAGGTGGTTAGGGATGAAGATATCAGGAAGCTTAGATCGGAAAATGAAATCATGAGAAGGTTCTTCTTCTTCGTCTTCTTGATCTATCTTCTTTGTGAGAAAATGCGTTTGTTGTTGGAGCACCATTTGTGTGGAGATTCTAATTCTTCTTTACTTCTTTCTTTTCAAAATGTAACACTTGCTTTTCTTTCCTTTTTTTTTCTGTTGTTTGGGTTTTTATAATGGTACGTTTGGATTAGTAATTATTAATTAATGGACGAAGGCTGATTTTGTTTTATAGTAATAGTGATTTATTTCCCATTAGATGCGATTTTCTTAATGATTTTGTATATAAGCCATTGCTACGTAGTTGGTGAGTGGGCCATTTCTACGTGTCTTCATCAAAAATTGTCAATATTATAACTTAATAAGTATTTTATATCATAATAATCGGAAACTATTTTTAATTAACACTAAAATTTGTTAATATATATCTCAGTGTATACTTAATATGTTATCCTTGTATGAAATTTAATTTTAATATAATAATTAGTTATGAAATTGACAACTTGGCTTATAAAATTAATAATACCAAAATTTATACGAGAATATTAAGAAAGGCGCGTAGTAGCTAATAGCTATATACATTCCGCAGTTGACCTCCAAAAATTCTCCATGAGCATAATGTGAATACTCATATTTGAGCATGCAGACTTCATACTATTGTTATACACTTATACTTTAAACGTGACTATAAGTTTTGTACGATATTTTATAAATTATAGAGTTGATTGTGACTTCATCTTCGAAGGATAATCTATTTGCATTTCTTGGTCAATAATATTTGCTGTTTTTTTTGTTCGTTTGTTTGTTTGGTAGGATATTATTTACTGCTCTCTGGACAATTTAAAAAACACCCCAAAAGAAATAACCATACAAAACTGTATTTACCTTACTAATCTTCCAAAGTAGTAGTGATGATATATCTAATTGGCCTTTTGTAAACGCAGGACTGATAATCTAAAATAATTCATATCTAATTAATATAAGAAAATTGCAATTAACTCTTAATTAACCATCTTTTTAATATAGCATGAGATAATTTTACATATTTGATTATGCAGAGTTTCTACGAAATGTTCACAAGCGACTAACGCGTATTCGATAACCAAACAAAACAGGGACTTGAAGCAAAAAAAAAGGTCGCAAGTCGTTACCAAGTTGTTTAGTTTTTTATAGTGACCCGGATCTCATTTCCATGGATGTATAGTTTTGACTATTGCAAAACAACTTGGAGAAATTACAAACTCTGCATTAGATCGGGTTATACTTTTCAAAATATTCACCATTTGATACAATAGATTAAAATTAACCTAAATCTTCTGATAAAACAATTTAGAAAATATTTTCCAAAAACAATTGTGATAGATTTATTATGGCAAATGCCAAAAACATAAGAATTATACGGATAGCTAAAACATAAGAATTCTCCAAAATATAAGGACAAATGTAAAGAAAATATGAATTAGCCTTGCAGTAGTTTCCACCTTTTTGTATTTTATTGGAACGGTTGTTGCCTTGAAATAATGAAATTTAAGTTGCTACCACCGTTCCTGCTAGGTTTAAAATTGTAGTTGTATGTCTTTGATTTTTATAAATGATCACATGATTATTCTCTAACTCGTCCCAATGCTCATAAATTCGCGTCTTAGGTGCATACCTTAAGGCTTATAAGTTCTCAATAAGTCATACTTAAATTAAATCTAATACTGGATATCGATTTGGATGAGTGATTCCTAAAAGAAGAAGAGGAAACAATAATGAATGGATCCCCAATAATGACGACATGGGTGTAAATAGTGTTGTATATTAAAAAATGTTATAAACATATGTATCGCCTTTTCCCAAAAAAAAAAAAAAAAACTGTTTATGTCACTATAGTTTTGGTGTCACCAAATAATTAAGTAGAATTACCAATAAAATATTCGGAATTTTGGTGGCCCCTAAATATGACATTGACTCAAAAGTTGCAAATATAAGACTTATAGAACCACCAATAGTCAAAGACCACGAACGTGTTGTAATTTCTCTATCATATAAATTTTAGTGTCATTTTGATTACTATAATCTCAATGGATTGCAATAGCGACAAATCTTCACCTAACACACGAGCATATTCTGCTTACCGGTCCGATTAGATTTAATTATAGGAACACGACAAAACCTCAGTAACTCTTTAAGTACCGCAAATGAAACTTATTGTTCAGCTAACCAAATTATCCATCTCACAAATGGGCATCTTCCCTTGGATTGTCTCTATGCAAATTGTAACTCCAAATTCTGATATATCACGACTTCATGATCACTTGATTCTATTCTCTATGGGTGGCCGTCTCTAGTCTTTGATACTCAAGTATTTCCCTCCCCTCTAGGATGCTTATTCCTGTTGGGTGAATGTAGTTTTGCTTACTTTTTAAGGCAATTATTGATTATATTCGAGCAATATGCCACAATATGGAAAGGTTACATCATTCCCACCAAACAAAAGATACAACTATTTATCCATTACATACACATAAAGGAAAAAGCACAAATATTATTCTTTTACGTGTAAGTTTAATTCCTTTGTTCACAAAACGAAATTTTGTTTCATTTTTCTGATAAGATTGCATTCATATACGTGGATCATATAAAACCTAGTTCATTAATCCATTTGCTAGTCTTGCTCTTAGATCCTTCCTCAATATCTTCCCTGATGGAGCTTTAGGAATAGAGTCAGTGAAGAACACTTTGTTGATTCTCTTATAAAACACAACCTAAATCACACACACAATTAAACACACTATGAACGTCAAGATCCAAAATTCATCGAATGATTTATAACATTTCATTATTAAAAAGAAATTGATAATTAGTTCACCTGTTTTGACACGAATTGCTTGATTTCATCTTCGGATATATTTGAATCTTTCGATCTCACCACAAACGCAACAGGAACCTCACCAGCATCTTCTTCCTTCATGCTGCACATTAAAAAAACAAATTGAGGAAATAAGAAACGGTGTAAAACAAAAGACATTCGAAACCTAGTGGTTTGTGTTAGTGTCTTCGTTGTTTAAAATTCACATACGCGACGACAGCAACATCATTGATTTCTGGATGACCTATGAGGAGAGACTCTAGCTCAGCTGGAGCCACTTGAAATCCTTTGTACTTGATGAGTTCTTTCAATCTATCCACAATGAAAAGCTCGTCGTCATCATCGATAAATCCGACGTCTCCAGTGTGAAGCCAACCATCTTTATCGATCGTCGATGCCGTGGCCAAGGGGTCATTGAGATAGCCTTTCATGATTTGGTTGCCACGGATGCATATTTCGCCGGGTTTGTTCCTAGGCAAAGAATCTCCTGTGTCTGGATCAAGTATCTTCATCTCGGCGTTCCTCACCACCGTACCACATGCTCCTGACTTCACTGGAAACGGCTCTTTAGCAAACCCTAACGACATTGCTAGCACCGGACCTGCTTCTGTCATCCCATAGCCCTGCTCGTAGTAACCAACATCCAAAACGTTAAGTTTAGAAACAGAGCCGTTTTAGTCTTCAATTTTTTAAAACTTTCAAACACAATTTGTGTTTGCATGATAAATAAAAAATTCAAATAAAGATCGACCAACCACATGACCTATACCACAAAATCTTATCTCACCTACCCAACAAATATTTCAAAATACATTTATAACTTTTGGGACAAAAAGTTATTAGAATTGTATAATAATCTTTAAATCAAAAAGTTCATAGCCTATAGGTGGAACTAAGGAAATGATCTCGAGTGGTATTCATTATGCTAACTAAGTGGCGCAAATAATTATCTCAAACTCGAAATTGGTAAGTCCTTATCATAGAAAGCTTATATCTTAATTTTTAGCTAAACTAATTTTATGAACGCTGAAACTAGTAGGTGTGGCTTTAAAAATTAAAACGTTTTTAAAAAGAGAGTTAGTAGACGCTCTAAAAGTTAAAACAGTCCAAAATCAATTTAAAAATGTTCAAAAATCTTTCATTAACTTTGGTTGTGTTGATTTCATATCTAGTTCAAACAAAATAAAAAATAGTAAGTCTATTAATGTCCATATTCCAAATGTAAGGTTTCATATAGTAAATAAACTGAATAAAATGCATCCATCCTTCTGGAGAAAATTAGTATGGCCTTTGTGCAGAGAGTACAAATCAAGTAATATAGTCCAAAAGTTTTAAATCATTTACCAACAAAATTTGAATAAAATGGGTTCAAACACCATAATATTCATTGTCCAATATTTCGGAATTCAGGGGCCACAAATGTAATAAAGTTCAGAATTTGCATAACATCACTAACAAACATGAAATATTAAATTTCCTCAGAAAAATAAAATATAAATGATAATCAAAATAACCAAGAAAAAAATATCAATAAGAGCTCAAAAATTAGGAAAACAAACCTGACCAAGCTTGGCGTTAGGAAACTTAGCACTAATAGCATCTTCAAGCTCCTTACCAAGAGGAGCTGCTCCAGACTTAACCATCCTAACCGAGCTCAGATCATACTTCTCCGTCTCCGGCGACTTCGCGATAGCTAAAACGATCGGTGGCACGACCATAGCCACCGTGACTTTACACCTTTGTATCTGCTCTAACAAGAGAGTGATTTCGAACTTAGGCATTATCAAGATCGTGGCACCAACTCTGAGACTACAGAGCATGATGGAGTTGAGAGCGTATATATGGAACATAGGCAAGACACAGAGGATCACGTCGTCTCTGTTGAAGTAAAGATTCGGATTCTCGCCGTCGACTTGCTGCGCCACGCTCGTGACTAGACCTTTGTGTGTTAGCATCACTCCTTTGGGGAGACCCGTCGTGCCGGATGAGAAAGGAAGCGCCACGACGTCTTCTGGCGAAATCTTCTCCGGTATTGAGTCCACTCGTGGTTCTTCGGACTGAGTTAACTCGGAGAAACGGAGGCAGTTTTCGGGGATGGCGTCGGAGTCGGTGGTGACGATCAAAACGCCGTCGTTTTGGAGGTTCTTGATTTTATCGACGTAACGGGATTGAGTGACGATGAGTTTCGCCGCGGAGGCTTTGGCTTGTTTAGAAATCTCCGCCGGAGTGAAGAACGGGTTCGCGGAGGTGGTGATTGCGCCGATGAAGGAGGCGGCAAGGAAAGTGAGGACTACTTCAGGAGAGTTCGGGAGGAGGATCATTACAACGTCGTGTTGCTTCACGCCGAGGTTATGAAGACCGGCGGCGAGTTTCCGAGATGTTACGTGGACATCGGCGTAGGTGTATACTTCGCCGGTGGGACCGTTGATCAAGCATGGCTTAGCGGCGAACTCTGAGATATTTTCGAAGATGTAGTCGTGGAGTGGGAGGTGGTTAGGGATGTATATATCAGGCAATCTCGATCGGAAAATGACGTCATTACTACACTGTTTCTGATCATTCTGATCATTGACTATCACATCTTGTGTCGTCATGAATCAGAAGTTAATATCAAATTTTTATCTAAAACTGAAAAGATTGTTTTGGAAAGTAACGTTTGAGCCTGAAACAGAGCATGATGATCAGTGTTTCCATATAAAAGAATTTGTGGTTGGTGAAATGTTATTATTGTAATATGTTTTTTTATGTAGGGGTAGTTTTGTCTTTCTAGCAATGATTGAGTATTGGTCGTAATCGCTGTCTCAAAGTTCATGTAGGGGTTGGTGAGCTACTCTACTATCATTATCCATGCTTGAATTTTTATTTTACATCTTTTTCTCAAAACTACAATGGTAGATGAAGAACGTGATTAACAATCACTGACACTTCAGTTTCAGTAGCAGCTGGCTTATAATTGGAGATTCTGAGAAGAGTTTCCTCTGCAACTAGCCCAATACTCAGCAACAAGCTTAGAGAAGTAAGAATCAGTCTCCATTAGCTTCGAAGGCTCGTTGTACTCTACTAAATCACCTATCCAAAACCAAAACCGAAACTCATTCATTGGTCATTATGAGTAGGTTTAAGAGATGAAAGAATGAGAGAAAATGTTGTTTACCAAAAGAGAGAACCATGACCATGTCACTGTCTATGACAGTTGGTACTCTATGTGCAACTGTTATCACTGTACAGTCTGCAAACTCTTCTCTTATAATTCTCTGAATGATTGCATCAGTTGCTGAATCAATGGAAGCTGTAGCTTCATCTAACACTAATATTTTGTTTCTCTTTAACAGTACTCTTCCAAGACAGAACAGTTGTCTCTGTCCCACGCTCCAGTTTTCTCCTTCATCACTCACTTCTCACCAATGAAAAAACATAAACCTAAGTGTCATCAAACCCATTTTTTTGTGAAATGAAAATATTACAGCTTTTTTACCATTTACCTGAAGAATCAAGTTTATTAGGAAGATTGCTAATCGTTGTCTTGAGCTGACACTTCTCTAGAGCCTGCAAAAAGAATGGTTTTATCAGAAAGATTTTATATCTTTTGATTTGGAAATCTCAGTCTTTGTTTGTTATTTCACCTTCCATATTTCATCGTCGGAGTAAACACCTAAAGGATCAAGGTTTGTCCTTATGCAGCCACGGAAAAGAGTTGGTTCTTGAGGAATGATGCTCAGTTTCATTCTCAGGTCTTTAAGGCCAATCTTACTTATGTCAATCCCATCAATCAATATACAACCACTTGCTGGTTCTACCAAGCGAAACAATGCGCTGATCAATGTGCTTTTTCCGCTTCCCGTCCTCCCGACAACTCCTACTCTTGTCCCTTCCCTGAATGTGCAAGAGATTCCTTTGAGAACCAACGGAGCATTGGGTCGATATCTTATCTGAAACAAAGAAATGATGCAAATCAATGCCTTTTGCATAACTATTACTATCATCTTATAACAAGTTATGTTTACTTCTCACCTTAAGCTCCTGCAAATGAATTGTACCATTGGAAGGCCATGAGGAAGGTGGTCTTTTATCATCTATAATTGCAGGAGGTTCTTCTGGTATGTTCATATATTGTTTGATCCTCTCTACTGAAATGATGGAATTCGACAAAGTACAATACCATCGGGTCAGAAACACCTGAGTTTGTGTCAGTGTTAATGCATAGGAGAGCGAAAGTCCAACGAGGCCTGCAACACAAAGGCACAAGTTCATGCACAACCTTTCAGTTTGATCAAATTTTTCAAGGAAATGCTCACGCTATACTGACACAAGCTGTGAAAACAGGTAAGTTAAAATTGCAGGCTGCAGGAAGATATGATGAGTTATAATAATTCATGTACCTGGAGCTATGTAGCCCTTGGGAATAAGGATAAGAAGAAGTGCACAAGTGAACAAAGTCACATTCTGCAGAGTCTCTATCCTCAAAATCACCCACTCCATGGCTGCATTAGACAGAAAGAATAGCACGGCATCTGCATCAACTAGGTTTAAGTAGTTTTTGAAGAATCTCTCTGCGGTTCCAAAAGCTCGAATTGTCACCACCCCAAGTGAGGTTTCTGCAGCATAATTCATCACTGGAGCTTTGGTTGTTCCATTGATCCTAATCAGCTCCCTTGCAGAGGCTAAATAGTAATCCTTTTTTCAAAGAAGAAGCGGATGTTAATACAGACTTATTTGCTGCATAAAACAACTAAAAACAGAAGTAGAATCGAATCATGTACCTGAACAACTTTCGTGGCTGCCAAAGCAAGAAGGGCTATGATAATTACTTGCCATGTGACATACGTCATGATGAGAAGAGCTGCAGTGAGCTCAACAGCCGGTGCTACCACAAATATGAAGGCAAATGGAACGTCATAGTCCAACACGTTCAAATCAGACGAAGCCTGCACATGTTACATTCAACTATATCATACATTGAGCTGTAGTGTATTCCATATAATTATAAGCAAAGAGATCTTACTCGGGTGAGAATGCGGCCAACTGGAGTAGAATCAAAGAAAAGCATCGGGGCTTTGAAGACTGCATTTGTGAAACCAGAGAAGAAGGCTTTGGAAGCTTTTAGTCCAAGATGGGCAGTCGTAATAGCTCTCGCATATACAAAACCAGCACTAAGAGTTGATATAATGCTATAGACTCCAATAAGCATTGTATTCGTGATTTTAGGGATCCCGATGGCAAAAGCCAGCCAGTATGTTGATGCAGCCTGAAAAACTACAAAGCCAACCTGACCCAATACGCTTGACCATAGAAGACACCATCCTCGAGAGACACCGATATAGTCCAAGAAAGGTTTCATCCCAACATAACCGCTCTCTTTTTCTTCTTCTTGTGTAAGTTGTACCCCTGGAATATCCGTTTTTTCGATCTCTTCTTCGATTTTTTCGACAACCGTCATGTTTCTTATCTCTCTGTCCTTGCCCTCTTTCCTAAGATCTCCGAGGCTTTCGTTACTCGCTAAAGGTAATACAGTTACTGCATCATTATGAGCATTTACCAGCTGTTGGAATGCAGTCCCCATCATTAAGAGCTCCTCATATTTTCCTGACTGAGTGATTGTTCCTTCCTCCATAACCTGATCAAGATCATCAGTCAGTAATAATCAAACGGGTAAGACAAAGACAATATTGTTTTTGCATTTCCTGCTACTCTCAAGTTTTACCAGAATTTGATCAACTTCTGAGAGGAACTCAACTTGGTGAGTGACCAGAATAACAGTTTTCTCCTTCAGCGAGTCCTCAACACATTTCTGCAGTCACAGTTCAACATAATAAGAAGCAGTCATTAAGAAAAGCTTCTTCGAAAGCAATGTTTCAAACTTACATGAAAAAGAACTCCAGCTGTATGTGCATCCACAGCACTAAAAGGATCATCAAGCAGGTAAACATCGGCGTCTGCATAGACAGCACGGGCCAGCTGAATCCTTTGCTTTTGTCCTCCGCTCAAGTTAATCCCTCTTTGTCCTATTTCTGTGAGGTCACCATGTCCAAAACCGTTCATGTCCTTATCCAACGCACATGCTTTAATAGCAGCATTGTATCGTCTACTTTCCATGGGCTTTCCATAGAGGATATTGTCCCGGATGGTACCACTTTGGATCCAAGAAGTCTGAGAAACATAAGCGATGGACCCAAAGACCTTTACCTGTTTCAATTGGACAACGTAAAGGAAACATTTGGAACAAACAAATGTATATCTAATGAAAAAAGTGAAAGTCAGTCTTGGTGGCTGATTTGCTTACAGTTCCAGAAACTTTAGGTATTTCTCCGAGTACTGCATGCAACAGCGATGATTTTCCTGCTCCAACTGGTCCACAAACTGCAACTTTTTGCCCATGCTTGATTTCCAGATGTATATTCCGAAGAGTTGGAATCTTAGTTTCTGGTTCCCAACCGAAGTTACCTACTTGTATGTCAACTGCTGTTCCAGATGCATCCAGACCACTTCTTTCGATTTCATCCATCTTTAGCTCGTCGTCAAGCAAAAAGTTGTTTAATCTTTGGAACGAGACATTGCCTTGGATGATAGCAGAAATTGCATCAGGTATAATTTTGACAGGCTCTGACATAACTCTTAGTGTAGCTAAAACCGTGAAGATGGTGCTTGCGTTCAGCGGCGCACTCTTCAATAGAGCACATCCCAAGAAAACAACAGAAGAAACTATTGTTGGAGACATCCAATACAAGAAAGAACCAAAGGCCTTTGTCAGCTGAGCTTTAGCCAACCATGTGAATTCATCATCACGACAAGATTCTATCTTTTTCTTGAACTCATCTTCCCATGACTGCAGCTTAATGACTTTCATACTGTTCAAAATCTCTGAGGTGGACCTCAATCGCTTATCCTGCGCGATCATGAACTGTGTCTGGCAGTTCTGTAGCATCTTTGCAAATGGTAGATTCAGCAGACCACATAGGAGAAGAAGAATTAAACCTGGAAAAGCTCCTGCACCAACCACTCCAAAAAGTACAGCTGTAGAAAGCAAAAGCTGCAGCGAAAGGCTCCATCCCGAGTGGAACCACCATAAGAATTCTCCCATACGATATGCATCCACCGCGATATAATTCACAATCTCTCCAGATGAATGCCTTTTCCTCCCTAAACTTGATAGCTTTAGCTGTTTTTTGTATGCAGCTACCATTAGCGCTGATCTAATCCTCATTCCTGATCTTCTTGATGCAAAATACCAATGTCTCATTGTCAAGGATTCAACTAGTTTCAGCATAACTAGACAAGCTAAGTTGAAGAACCCATTGCGGAGATCCCTGTGGTCACTGTTTGCATAATCCACAAAGACATATAGCATTAATGGAAGAGAAACAACAGCAAATGTTCTGAGAAATGCAAAAACTGCTATGAAAATGTTTTCTTTAAAGTAAACTTTCACAACGGCTCTAAACACCAAGTTTCTTTCCTTAGTTGAGCTTTCATCTCCAAGAAGAGTATCCCATGCTTGAGAAAATTTCTTGTAAGCTAATTGAGCCTCATCCTCCGGGACTACACTTGGGATATCTTCAGGGGATAATGGTTTCTTGAATCCCAGCGAGAGTAAAGGATTCATCCAAGAGAAAGATAGAATGCTGAAAAATCCAGCTGTTGCTAACCTCGCCGATTCTTTTCTAGGATTTTTAGTTAAAAGAGGATCAGAAAGTCCTGTTACACTACAATCTTGAGCTGCTGCAGAAGAAGATCTCAAATTCATCCATGAACAAAGGAGAAGCAAAAGACTCATTGGCAAGGTTAAAATGTCGAGGATTCGGATACCATTTCCCTGCAAAAGTATCCCACTCTTTGCAACTAAATCCAACAAAGCAAAAGACACCCACCAAACAGATACAAGAATATTCACCCACTTGGATCCATTGACAAGCAAAGAAACAGCAAGTGAGACCCAAATGATCCCTTCAACAAAGCAAGCAACCCAAGAGATCTCAGTGACGTCATTACCACCATGAATCAGACTGTTTAACCCAACACCAAGAAAAATGAAGCTAGTAATAGCACAACATATAGCTACAGCCACAAAGATCCATCCTTTCTTACGACCCCTGACTATAAAATGTGTAGAAACACAACTAGCTATCAAGAACAAGTAGAAGATGCAGAGGAACAACAAATTTACAAAAGCTATAGCCGTTCTTTGGAAGCAAGAAGAGGCCAAATTCAATTCAACGTCACACCATGGAAGGCTCCCTACATCATACACATACACATACACAAGAGATAACAATTAGCAAATCACTAACAAGTTTTAATGCATAATATGTAGTTATATAATCTGTCTTTTTGTCTTTTGAGGAACACAAGAAGCCAAGACATATCCCAACATAGATAGTAATATAGTATCAATGATTGTACAAATATACAGATTATTTAAAACTCGTTAGATTCTTAAAAAGTTTGCTTTTTTCCCTACACACAAACCAAGAACACCACAAGAACCTCACACACAAGCCAAAAACACTATAAAATGGGTAAAATCGTACCAATAAAAGCCGCCATTGTAGGAGAAGCAAGAGAGCTCAATCAATGAAAAAAAAAAAGAAAGAAAAAGCTTGTGCCTTTATGACTGAAATGTGAGGTTGATGTTTGTTACCTAAGCTAAACGATGTATTGAATGAAGTCCACATCTACTTTTTTCGTTAGAATGATTGAAACGAAATTAGACGGCATTTCTCGTCGATCTCTAAACAAATAATTCTATTACGTAATTGCTTACGTAATGAAATTCATGGATCTGTTTGTTATAAAACTTCCGATGTGAATTAAACGATAATGATGGATCTTTTGTCATTTTATAGAGGTGAGAAAGAAAGAAGAAAACAAAAACTCTGTTTTTCTCTTTTTCTGGCTTTGTTTACTTAACATTTGACATGTGTTTACTGATTTCTTTGTCGTTTAAAAACGACACAAATCTGGCAGTTTTGGTTTAGAGGTAGGCTAGTAGTGACTGAGTAAGTAAGAGAAGAGAAGCATCGTTTAAGGATTTGGTGTCTGTGGGACATTGCACTTTCTCGAGCCGTGTAATATGTTCATCTTCCACACTATTTTTATTTTTTATATTTTTATGAACCATTTGGTTGACCAAAAAAGAAAAACTCAGGTTTCACAAATTGGGCCAGTAATGTAAATGGGCTCCCAATCTTCAGATTTTTTAAAACATTTATGAATCGACTATTCATTAGGTGCATGCATGGGCTTATATATACACGGAAATCATCATTGTATGCATGGTAAAACAGTTAGTTAGATCAGTAACTCGTTAAAAAAGAGAGATTAATAAAACTTATCAAAGAGGAGTGATGCTACAAGTTAGACTTTGTTACAATAACCAAAACTATACCCTTCAGTCTTTTTCTTCGGTTCTCTTCCTCACGGTGACTTTAATTTGCTCACTTCGTATAATTCCTACCCAAATTAAAAACAATAACAATAATCGAAATTATAAATAGATACACAAAGCGACAAAACTTTTTTCTCTGTTGACAAAAAAAAAAAAAATTGCCTACCAAAATAGAATGGAGTTGGCTTAGAAGTGGAATGAGCAACGAAATTAGACTTGTAATATCATCTTGGACCATTTGGTGTGTCTCGTCTTTCGCCGCAAGCACATTGATGAATGTGTTGTTGTTTGGAACCAGTTTAAGAGCCACCTTTCATAAAAACACAAACATATTACATAAAATAATTTGAGAATAAATTGTTTTTACTGTCAACTTATAATGACCATGTAATAATTACCTTAAAAGCAGCAGAAGAGATCCATCCATGCCATGGTTTTATAGTCAAATTATAACATTCTTCTATGGCTTGTTCCATGTTTTGTGACATGTCTTTCACCAGCCGTTGCAATAGCGCCAATGTAAAATCCATCGCTCTATATATATAGTTTGGGAATCAATAGTTTAAAAACAATTGTGGGTTCATATTCAATTTGGAGTATATATGAACCAAAATGATACGTACGTACCTCGTTAGCCAAAGAGCAGCTCTACTACAACTTTTAGGTTTCCTAGAGGATCCCTCCTTGGCTTCTTTTCTCAGTATCTCAACTAAATTTGAGTACACAAGAGGATCAGATTCCCACATCTTCTCTAACCTCTACAAACAGAACAGTTAAACAAAACAACAACAACAAAAATCAATAAAAATAATAGGTCAATAATTGTTGATAATTAATAAGAAAAATGAGTGTGGAGGAAAAAAACGAGGTCCATTCATTCGAGAGAGAGAGAGAGAGAGAGTATAACAAAAATGACCATGAAAGCAACGTAAAGGTATCGATGGGTCTACGTGTCTAAAGAGATATTGGGAGACGAGTCGCAACATATACATTGCATTTTTTTAGGTAACAAGGTAAAATAATGTATGTATACAAATACTCTTTTTTCTTCTAACAAGATAAAAAAAATGGAGCATTCTTTGTTTTCTTAATAAATATGTACTTAGTAATTTAGTATATATGGAGTATATATCTAAAGAGGGTTACGCAAGAGCTTACGAGCATTGAAAATGATGTATATATATTAGTATTAAAATAAAGGAAAGAGACAAAATTAATTACTTGAATATTTTGATCAATGTCATGTCGGAGAACAGCCATTGTCGGGCCAATCTTATCTGCAATGAATCAACAAAGTTTCAGGACAACCATTGGAGGAACTAATTCAAGCAAACCAAGCAGTACTAGTGAACAAGATTCGGAAGAGCAGAAACTATCTTTAACGTTAACTTAAAACATAGTATTTAGAAATAATTATTTATATTTATGGAAAGGGAAAAAAACGCATAAGGATTAATTTTAATTTATGGAGATTTATAAATTACCAAGAACTTGGACTATAATGTTGCAGAAAGATAGGAGAGGCTTCAAAGGTAAATTGATGATGTTGATGGCTTCTTTTTCGGTGGTAACTATTGTGGTCTTGGCTATGGAAAGAACAGAGAGTTCTTCAATGGCAGATCCAATCTCTGTCATCTTCTTCTTCTTCGTTGTCTCTTCCATTTCACATCTCTTTCGTTTCATCTTTGTACCAATTATTGTTCCTGTCTCTACCTTGTTGACTATGTGTGTATGCCTCTACTGAACTAACATATATCAGGAAATTCGGCTATTTATAATCGGTTATTGAATCTCTCTATTTTTGAGTTTTTTGATTCCGGGATATTTGTTAATCATATCTTATAAAATATGAAGTACGTACTTAATAGTAGATTATTTGTAGAAGTTTCTCTTAATATATGAAGATTGTTTATCGAATCTCTTATCGACCCCTATGTTTGACCTAGTAGCTAATTGTGTATTGGTTCCTGGTTTATCTGTTTGGTATATTAATCTATTTACTTCATTTTGATCGTTTACTTTCTCCTTTAATCGCAGAAGTGGTCAGAAAGATACACACTTTAGTTTATTTCAGGTAAATCTTTTTATCACTATAAAAAAAAACGAAAAAATTAGCAGTAAACGTACGGTATCATTAATCTATCGGTATGATTAATTAGACCTGTAACGTAAATTTGTGCAGTAAAATAAAATACTATATATTCTAGATTCCAAGTAGAAAGAAAAGGGGAAAAGAAATTTCAGCTGCAAGAAAAGAAAAAAAAATCAGCTGAAAACAAAAGAAAAGTGCCTAAAATTTTCGAGTAAATGGGCAGAAAAAATAATTACGCCAAAATCTATTACTCCTACTTCTTTTTTCATTTTTCTTATCATTATTTTGGGTTACCAATTAATAAACTTTATAGAAAGTTCAAACATATTAGAAAGAATCATTAATTTTATTAAATCACTTATATACTCCTATTGCACATGCATATGGGAGTATTTCCTTATGCCAAAAAAAACAGACAGTTCTGGTGAATAACTTTGGGGGAAAAAAAACTTTGAAGAAATGTTTTACATATTGCAGAAGTTTTGAGTAGAAGAAGAATGAAGATTGATAGCATAATTCAATCATGTGGAAGAAGCCAGAGAGTGTTAACCATCTCATATCTCAATGTCGTATAGCTAAAGAAATTTGGGAGCTTTATCATTGTATCCATTAGGTGAACCTTTTTTTTTTGGCTCACCATTTGCATGATGTGTAGTTCGAGGAGTATGATTTTATCATTCAATTAGAAAAAAATTCATCCCAGTCTCAAAGTGGATTCCGTATTCTTCCAACAGTCATCTACTTGACAATTATTTTTTGACGTAGATGGAGGACTAGATAGCAAATTTGTACACAAATTAAGAAAAATGATTAATAACTTACGTACATATACGTCATCAAATACAAGAACCCACATATACATTTACATTTATAGGCACATACATGTGTATGCGTGTCGTTTTGTGTGCAAATGTACTTGGAGGAAGTGGGGCAGTTAAGGAGTTCAGTTTGTGGAACGTCGTGATTACTGATAATAAAAATTACTAACTTATTTAGTTTTATTAAGAGTTATCACTTATCATGTAATGTTAATTAATTTTATTTGGCACGAAGTTGATTAACATTAGGATGAAGAAATGGCACAAAGGATGGATACTAGCAAACACAGCTGTGCTCACATCTCAAGTCAAAAATCGCTCATAAGAGATAGAGAACATGAACGTATTCCTAAATATAATACGAAGATTATAACTTAAATTGAACGGTCTCTTTGCTAAACAAAGGATTGTCCAGAATCTATCGAACATGCTGGTGGGTAAGGTCACATAGTGGGATGAATCTGTTTGCTTATGTATTATTTCAAACATATATTAAATACATTTTCTTAATTTAACTAAATGGTCTGCATCATTTCAACTCCCTCTAATCTCATCCCGGTTCATGAATGACCAACTAATAATCATTTTGATACTATAAGATTAACATGGCTAAGTGCCGTTTATATCTTAATCTATTAGTCAGTATATTTTTAAATTATTATTTTTGGTTTACATTAGATTAGAATTTATTAAGTCGTCATTAAGTACGGTCCACTCTGGTTCCTATCCAAACCATAGGTTCACAAATCACGATGTAGATTCTAACATAGAATACTATTGGTACTTCACAATAATCTTTTCTCTTTTGTCGTACTTTTTTTTGAGGTTAGATGTGAATTAAGCTTTTGTCGTACTTGTTATCGATAATATATAATCAATTTCTTTTGTAAACTACCTATTCATTGCCATGTTGGTAAAGGGAATCTTTCCCCTCTTTATGGATAGTGTTTATCTAACTCTATGCAAGTTTTGTTATTACCTCTTCTTATGGGTTTAATTCTTTTGTATTTTTGTATTTGATGAAGTTTAAATTGAAGAAAAAACTACTTACTAAATATTATTGCGGGAAAAATCTTTTTAATGGACATGGAAAATCTTATAAAACATAGTAAGACTTTTTGGACTCTGATCCTAGAATTACCAATGTGATGTCTTTTGATGGTTATTCGATGTTAGAAGTAAAAACATTTGACCATAAGACTTGGTCGTCGGACAAAGATGAAAATGGAGTTTCTTCCACACTATACCAGAAAAGATGGTCCAAAATGTATTCTGCTATTTCTGATATAAAAAACGTAGAATCGTGTTTTTTGTGAAAATGAATAATTTTTATAAATTTTTCTTTTACTATAGAGTCGAATACCAGATAACTCAAACATTCTCTAAAACTAGCTAGCTTAAATGGTTTAATAGCTAAATTACATGTAGACTACATCTAAGTTAAGCTTGGTGACACTAAATAATAATTATCTCAAACTAAATTTCATGTAATTTTGAATAACTGAAACAATTCCCATAAACTTTTGTGGTTGTTTTACCTAAAAAATAAGTATTTCATCATTAGTTGTTCTATTTTGTCCTAGAAGAAGAACATCAGACAATAAGAATAACCCATAATAATAAGGTGTAAATTGGTTCGGAAAGATCAAACGATGTTTTAACTTTTCGAATATTGCCAGATATATACTTCAAGCTTCCCATGCCACTTCTAATTTTATATAGTGTGAATACTACAGATTCTTAATTCTTTTTTGTTTGTTTGTTTAACTAAAGGACCGTTTACTAACATGTAACTATTATATTGTGATATAATTAAGTGAAGCGAATGGGCAGAATCATGAACACGTATCCGTCTACTATTGAGTCGTCATTACGTTTAAAAATGATGTCGATGGAACAAATATGTATTGGGCATAATCTATCCAAATTTACGTACAAGGTTGCTTCTTTTATATAACTCCTCTTGATAACTTATTATGGAATTAACGTCCTATATATAAGAACCTACATGGTCATCTCTAACAACATAAGTAACTTATGAGATTCTTCACGTGAAAGATACAAATATTGAACAAAAATGGCCAATGAAATTATATGGTTCGTAACGAAGTGTTGGAACGTCTATCTATCTAGCAATTTGAAAATTCCATTAAAGAAAATATGCTTATTAGCAAGTCAAGCCGGCTAAAATAACGTTTATATTAGAGATAAAACTATTAAATACTAGTTGACATCAACTAGTCAAAAAAAAAAAATGATGCATGATAAACTAATTATATTCTTCTAGGGTTTGGCTTCGATGTTGTTTGGTAGCCTGGTAGGTCGTATGTCATGCTAGGGATGAACAAAGGAAACCTTCATACTTTCTTCATTAATCGGATATACCAATATATGTTCTTTTATGTCAGCTAAGTATCCATAGATACATCACAATGATCACATATACATAATACATTTTTTGAGCCAAAAAAGTATTATACATCTATATATATATTCTCCTTCTATATGCTCTGCATCATGTTTTAACGATCAAACACAACCAGCTAATAGGACCGGCGCCGATAAAACGTGATTTTGGCATTTTTCTAGTCCGAGACTTTCTTAACACTTAATCCAGAATACATGAAACTCAATCATGTTCAATAATATTAGCATCTACGTTGCCAAGGATGTAAGAATACCAAGCCAAAAAGTTGGATTCCGAATCAAATCCTAGATATTTCAGTGTATAACATATTGTTTCGGTGAGTTTCTTTATGCTTTTGAATTATAATTACCATATATGCAATACTAATTCGTATGGGAAACACATATTTTATGCTTGTTTACCCCATGAAAGACAACGGTTGTTGAGTTGTTCTTATCCGTTCTTCGCACAAAAAAAGATAAGACAAGAACGAGCCAACATGTAGCAGCAATATTATTGATATGTTACTATACCTTAGCCCCAAAGATATGGTGGAGCATTTTAGAGACGATCGAGATACTACTTTCCTCATGCTCTAATCAAAAGATTTAATTAGTACCCTTTTATTGAAGCAAAGTTGTATCTTCCGCGAGTTTTCAGGTGTGGATTGGAGGGCATCCCAATCTGAATGAATGCCAATCTTAGTTACAAATTTGTCAAAAAAACAAAATGATTGAACTTTCGAATATTGCCAGATATTAGCCTCAAGCTTCCCATGTTCTAGTTATCGTTGAGTACTGAATACTGAAGATTTTCTTATGCGTAGTTTATGTTTTAAACTCTAGACCGTACATTTACTAAAATTTAACAAAAGTAATATTGTAAATTAAGTGAAGCATCGAGGCAGTCATCTTACACGTATCTATCTCCTATTGAGTTAATTACATGTTATTACAACTAAACGAAATAGTATATATCTCATTTATGTCGAACGGATAAATTTAACTATTAAGTATTAACCAATGGCTTGTTGTAACACATCACGAGCATAATATTCCATCCAAATGCATGTTCTATGAGGTTTTTGTTTTTTTTGAGGTTGTTATATTTGTATTCAAACAGCCACAACACATATAATATACACATGTCCTTTCAATATTCTGTTATCAATATGTTTTAAAGTTATTTATAAGATTCCTTATTTAGTGGAGTACTAGTTGAAAATAACTAAATACTTAACGAAATATATGGTGATTAAGAAAAAAGAGTTGTTCTAGGGTTCGATGTATGTACTTGGTAGGTTATATTGCTGGAAAAATCAATAAAAAATGAAACCATCCAATTATAAGATCAGCTAAATTTATACATGGTGTTTTACTGTTTTTTCAGATGTGGATAACTTTAAATTTATGAAAGATACTTTTCTAGAAATCAAAATTAATTAATGTTTTGTTGTTGTAGATGAGATTTCTTTACTATGATGTAATGAATTAATGAATTATATCGTTACTACCTGCTACCACCATCATTAGTTTTCTCGAGTATAGTTTTGAGATGTACAATAGTATAGATTTTTTTATTTCCGAAAAATATATATTCTCGATTACTATACAATAGAAAATTATTAATAAAAAAACAAAGAATAAGTTTAGGTAGCTGTCTCATAAATCTTTTAAAGCCTCTGGGTGATCAGAGGGAGACTTATCCTCCTTGTGTACGTCACAAACCTAGCGACGACCCTCTTGCTCTGTGCCGCACGTTACCTCTCTCAGATTCCTCCCAAGCAATCTCGTTTTCAAATTCTTCGTATGGTTTCGTGAGTTGTCTTTGATTCCTTTCCGAATTCATCGTCGATCTCAAAGTAAATAGTCTTGACCTAGATTTATTGGGGTACAAACATATTTGTTTTTTGTTGATAATCACAACTTTTTCTGGTTTTTAATTAAGATAATGGGATGGTTTCTAGTTAGGGTATCGTCAGATTATTGAGACTATGGGATTTATTAGGTTAGGTAGATGTGCCCTGTGACATAACACAAACCTATGACTGTAGAAGCTTGTTTCATGTTAATTCATATAGGTGCTTAATTGGTTGAGTCAGTTCCTGTGCTGTGTATATTGGCAAATTTTTAACTTTTTTTGGATCTGCAACGTCTTTGTAATATCAAAATGCTGAGTTATTTTAATCTTAATAATGCTAATTTTGCAGGTTATTCCTAGCTTCCACTGCTTAATCTGTACCAAGAAAGATGTCTTAGTTCTTTGCTCAAACTCTTAGATCAAGATATGGTGAAAAAAGAAATTAACAAAGAAAAAGATGAGCTCAAGTAACTCTAAGGCCTTGAACTCAATGAGACAAAGTTGAAGAAGAATAAGAAGTAGTATGAAGAAGAAATTAGAGAATACAGAGAGTCGACAGAGTATGAACAAGTGAAGAAAATCAGAGAACGAAGATACAGAAGATGAGTAAGATGAAGAAGAGGTTGAGTTTGAGGAAGATGTTAATGTAGAGGACCAAGCGGACAATAGAGGTGATCCCTCTAGGGAAAGGATAATGAACAAGAAAGATAAGTTTCTGCATGAGTTGTATAATAAAGATCCTAAAGAGATCTCATGGAACTGGATCAACAAAATGTTCAAGATATTTGTGGCTGCCCATGGCATGAAGGGGAACTACACGGTCTGAAATGGTTGATTTTCTGGCTGTGCCATATACTAGAGGTCCCTAACATGGCAGCAATTCTAATGATCCCAAACACAAGGTGAGTAGCAAGAATTTTTTGTCGTCTGCTCGAGGTTAGCGAGAGGCAAGCATTCACCTCTCCTCCTGAGAGGTTGTGTGACCATGTCATGACTGCAACTCGAGCGAATGTTTTCAAATCACTTCATGTGTAGAGAAAATATTGAAGAAAAGATGTTATGGTTCGTTCTACTTAATTGTTTTGTTCTTTGTAAGATATTGGATCACATTTAAGGAACACATTTTGGTCTGGGATCTGTTTCTCTAACTTTTCCTAAATACTCAATGGACCTTGTGAGAGATTGTTCTTACTTATGGTGTAGTATCCATATTTTACATACCTCACTGAAATTATACCAAAATAGAATCTAGAAACCAATATTATGCTTACTATATGTAGCACTAAATTCTGTGTTCATTTCAAAAGTTGGAGTTGGATACAAACACTAGCTAGCAAGGCAGAGAGTCCGGGAGTCGATGAGAATGGTAATTCTTTTGACCATACAACCAAATTGCTACATCTCGCATGGCATCCAACAGAAAACTCGATAGCTTGCGCCGCTGCCAATAGTTTGTAGTATTGTACATGTACTATGCTTAAAGAAAAAATAAACAAACATAGTACTCAAATGAAGAAGAAGCTTTGGCACTTGTGAAACTGAAGGATCAGAGAATGCTTATATAACAACATCCATCATCAGCATCTTCATATGACAGCTAAAAACTATGCTCTCAATTTGCATCATCCTTGACGACTTCTTTTTTTCTTTTGGGGACATTCACTTAGAAAAAATTGTTTACGAATTAATTAACAATTAGGACGATAAAATTGCTATATTTAAAGCTAATGTCTTTATTACGTAACTTCAAAAATTTTGGGAAAAATATAGAGCGACTTAATTTGGTGTCTCGTAGCATTACTCCAATATGATTTGGTTGTGGAAATATGCTTAAGGGACCACATTGAATCTAAGCCGTCCATGCGTCGAAACGCAGCCACAAATCGTAGCCGTAGAAATGACGCGATGATGGGAATTGAGAAAGGGAAGTGGAGTGTTAGTCCCACGTGTTGGAGGAAACAGAACACACGCACGCCAAATGGTCAGCTCTTACGGCATCTTAACGCTACGACAATATCCTTAATCTGTTTCCATCGACACACGCACGGTTCTGATTCATTCTCAATTCTCAACGGCTACGATTCGAATATTCTGAGGTGTAATGATCTATCTCATCGAGTGCAAGCATACATACTTGCTTCACAAGAACGCTAACTACTATTTGTCTACTTATTCTTGAGCCAGAGTGGGTTTTTGAAATGATGGACTCATATATGACTTAAAACAAAGAAGATATTTTCAATCTTTTTTAGCTAGCTAATTATAATACTATATGCTTATTTACTCCAAATTAAAAAATGTATAAAGACTAATCAATTACTTATAATTTTCTTTAATTTATGATTTCTACGTGTAGGGCTTGTGCATGGATAAGAAGACTCATGGGAAATGGGCGGGACTTGGGAGAGAACAACTCTTTTCTGACGTTTCCGTTGTCTTTTGTTTGATGTCTTCTTTGGTTAGGTTTAATTAAGAATTCTTTTTTTGTCGGCATGTCTGATTAAGAATTAAAATGAGAATTCTCTTATAAGCAAAATATTTTTAGCAAAAATTTTAGTCTTTGTTAATATAGTGAGAATGTGGTAAAGACGTAAACTCGCTCCCCTCGGTTTAATTCCGCTTGCACAACTTTATTGCTATCTATCTACTCAATTGACTACCATATCCGATTCTAATAGAAAAACCCTTTGACCAACCAAAATTTTGATTTCTTATAGATTTATCAGCTTACCAAAATGATCAATTTTCTGCAGATTAAGACCACAAAAACAACAAAAAAAAATTTTAGCTAGAGGAGACTTTTGCTCTTGAAAAGAAAAAGGTAATTGTGTTTGTTTCCGGGGTAAAGTAAAGTACAAATAAGTAGAAAACAAAAAGATACGTAGAATCGATATTTGTCTAAACATAAGAAGCCAAACAAACCATCTTGGCACAAAGACAGGCGTATCCAAATATGTTGGAAAAAGTTATCACTCTCGATTTATTCAAACTTTTTAACCATTCATGTAATGCTTACAACTTCGATTTTTCTAGATTTGTAAAAGCTAATCGATCTTGTTTACTCCACAATTCTTCTCATTAGACATATAAAAGTAAAAATAACTTCCGTTTCGAAATCTCTTTATATAATAATACTCGTTCCGACAAAAATGACATCAAACAAAACAACTCTATGATAGTATTAGTTAAAGAAGTCAACAAGTGAATTGAAAAAGTTCAACACCACTCTCTTGTCTTCTAATTAAATAACTAATACAAAATTATTAATAATTAGTATAGATAATTAATAAAAAAGAAGAAGAAAGATTACGTAAGAGAGCATTAATCTCGTAAAATTTGGGTTGCCCTATAAGACTGGTCACACCACAGCTCACACACAAGCTTGTCTTGTCATTTAGAATTTAACCCAACACTCTCTTCTTCTTCTTCCTCTTCCTCTCTTCTCTCTCAAATCTAGAAAGAGAAAAAGTCTTAAATTTGTCTCATTTATGCGATAAGAACCACAATTCCTCTATCAAAATCTCTCTCTCTGACATACCCAGTTGGAAAAATTCAATCTTTTATCCCTAAGATTCGATCTTTCTTCTTGGGAAGTTGATAAATGTTCAAGGAAACATAAAAAAGAGAAGATTTTTGAATAAAGGTTGAAGAAAAATGCAGGATCCAGCAGCATATTACCAGACGATGATGGCGAAGCAACAACAACAACAACAACCACAGTTTGCAGAGCAAGAACAGTTAAAGTGTCCTCGTTGTGACTCACCAAACACTAAATTCTGTTACTACAACAACTACAATCTCTCACAGCCTCGTCACTTTTGCAAAAGCTGTCGTCGTTACTGGACTAAAGGCGGCGCTCTCCGTAACGTTCCCGTCGGTGGTGGTTCTCGTAAGAACGCAACCAAACGATCCACTTCTTCTTCTTCTTCTGCTTCCTCTCCTTCCAACAGTAGCCAAAACAAGAAGACGAAAAACCCGGATCCGGATCCTGATCCACGTAATTCTCAAAAACCGGATTTGGATCCGACCCGGATGCTTTACGGGTTTCCGATCGGTGACCAAGACGTGAAGGGTATGGAGATTGGTGGAAGCTTTAGCTCGTTGTTGGCGAATAATATGCAGCTTGGTCTTGGAGGAGGAGGGATCATGCTTGACGGGTCGGGTTGGGATCATCCGGGTATGGGTTTGGGTTTGAGGAGAACCGAACCGGGTAATAATAATAATAACCCATGGACCGATCTGGCTATGAACAGAGCGGAGAAAAACTGAAGAAGAAAAGAAGAGAGGGGTATTTTGGTAAATTATAGCAAACTGATTTTGGGTGACTTGAGCCATCACGTAGACACTGAACAGTTTCGATCATGTTTATGTCATTTTGGTAATATTATTATTATTCCTCCTCCTACTTTATTTCTATTTATATAATCGGTTTTGTCGTAATTTTAATCCTGTGTAATAGAAAGAAATTTCTCAGTTTATTTTGTGCATTCTGATTTGATGAAATTTTATGTTTTATGTTTTTTCCTTTTTAAGTATTTTTAGAATGTTAGTAGAATACTAGAAAAAGACTTGTAGTAAAGTATTTTAGACTGTTTTGTATTTATGTATTTATTAATTTCCTCATCCACAAAATTCATGACGTAGTAAAATGGAAATTTTGGCCGTATTTGATATTTAAAGTCGAACCGTGAGGTATTCCGCCGACGATAGGAGGTTTGAAAACTATATTTAAATGGAAATTTTATAGATATTGCGTAGAGTAGGTTTGTATAATCGTATAAAAGGATAAATTATTTGTGCATGAACCGACATAGATCAACAACATTCTTATGGCATGTGACATTCGTATTTTAGTTATAGAATTACTCTAAACCCTAGGTTCTAGAACCATGATATTGACTCCCTACAAGTAGTCGTCGGTTTTTTTCTTTGGGTTTAAATGTTCGATGGCGTACTTATGTCATAATTTTATATAGTGATGAAAAGGTTTAAATTTCATTGTCAATTATTTAGACGAAGAAGACAAAAGTATAAGTCGTTAAAGAAACAACAAAATTTATTACATATAAGAGAAAAAGTAGTTTCATCATACTATACTATTTAATTATAATACTTTGTTTTGGTTCCATTTTTCTATTTGTATCGTTCTAGATTTGTTGGATGTATATTTTATCCTTAAGTACTTATATACGTGTGTATATTTTGTATTCTTAATTTACTCGTTTAGAATAATTAGTTGTTACGTGCAAAAGGACTTGAAACTAAGTTGTTGTTATTCCCTATCTAATAGTTGAAGTTGTACGCACGAGTTTTCTTCAGCCGAGAAAACACCACACCAACAGTCTACATTATATATGTATATACTAGCTATTTTTTTCCCTCTCATATCGGTTTGATCTTTATGTACAGCATCTTATCTATTCCTACAAAATAAGTTTGTTTACCTCAACATATATACCATAAAGATTTTGGGTTTAGTGGTTCGATAATATTGTTGTGGAAATGGAAAGATAGAGATATACGAGAGATCCAATGTGGTAATTAACAAAATTTAGATCTTCCAATTTGAGATACTTGTATTGCACCGGGGAGACAAAGAACAACAAGTTGCATCCCTTTTTGGTGTATTTATTTTCATTTCCCTTGCCTTGTTTTGGAGATAAAATTTGGTTCACAATTTTGGGTTTTTCTTAAATTGTGAGTGGAATGCACCAAAGGCGTGATTTGCATGCAATGTCCAATCAAACTCTAAGAGATCAAAATGCACCAAGGCATGTTTTGCGGACCATGTCCAATCAAACTCTAAGGTTTTAAAAATTTTAGGCGCTGATTAATCAAAGCAATTCACATCCGACTAATATCAAATACTCAATTAATTAAATATAAAGTTATTAATTCTCTTAATAAATAAATAGAAAAGTATATGTCAAATGAGAAAAGTCCAATTCTATTTCAAATATTAGTCTAGTGCATATATGTAATAATGGATATAGATAGCTCTACCCATACCATGAAAATCAAGTTTTGAAAATAAATTATTTGCATGTAAACAAGTTAATTAAAAAAAAAAGTCAAAATAAAAGGTGGCTGGCAAATTAAATGGTGGTCCATGTGGCTAGAGATACTAGATAGCGCTAAGATACCGAATTTTAATAATGGTCCACTTCTTAGAGACTAATTAGAGGAAATAAATTGAAATGAAGAATCAATATTGGTTTAAAGTTGAATTGACAGTGTTTAACTAATTGTGTTAAGCAATCATCTCTGAAATTTCCTCTTGTGATGGCCTCACTGTTTTCATAACTTTGATGACTTTTTTTGGTAATGGTCCACTCTTGTTACTTATTACATATAACCAATTTCCACATGTCTTGTGGGGGCTGTTTTTGCTCATTTCATGTTTTGCCTATTGTCCAATTCTGATTTTTGATTGATATTTAACAAATTAACCAGAAAATTACAAAGATAAATTAGTTTTGATTAATCCATATGTGTGAAGCCTCGACAAATAATAACACATTTTTGGGAAAAGTTGATGTCTTTAAACTGTTGTTTGTTGACCTTGATCCGTGATTGATAAATTGCTACAACTGAAACGAGTACTATTCATCTCACTGTTGTACATGTGACATCTCAATCAATCCAGATTTTTTCTTATGATCTCTTTGATAAACTTATAACATATCTATTGGTGGATTCACGATATCCAGATTGGGACCTCTACAAAAACACACTTTTTTCTTTATAGTTTTCTGATTTATAACATTTTAATGACAACAACAAAAAATAATATGGAAATTCTATAAAGAGGAGCATGAAGAACTGAGAAAAGATTAAACGATCTAAATGTTTCAAGAACTGAGAAAATAAAAAAGGAGAGATTCGATTACATGGAGATGAGACGGGCCTTGTACATTACGATGTATGCCATATGCCAATCACCTCCTCCAGAGAGTTTAATGATATCTTCTCCCCGTTGAAGACTAGTGTTGGCATCGTCGTATTGAACCCACTTACCTGTAAAACATGAGTTCCCAAGTTTTAAATGAGACAAATGTGTGGGGTTTTAGAGCTACAATAAGTCGTTTGGTTGGGTTTTTAATGGAACTGACCACTCTCTTGCTTGACCCATGCAACATAATGCCCAGAGTCTGCGCTTCTGCCTTTGTGGGTCAACACCGATACCAGGTCATAAATTCCGGTCATGTGAGGCGAAGCACCTGTTGCAAAGGTCTGGAGTAAGGATATAGAAACTAAATACTAAAATTGATCGAGAAAAAGACTCCATGGGCTAAAAGACATCAACGAATCTGTTAGCCAAAGGCGACAAATATCCAGGTTCTCGAGCTTACTACCATTGATTATCGCTTTATTTGCAAGTAGCCATCTCTCTACTATTTTTCTAAATACTCACATTGGGAAAACTTTGAACATTACATATAACCAAATTTTGAATCCAACATATAGACCAATTACAGTGCGTTCCAAGCTAGACAAGAAAGATGTTGAGAACCGGTTCTTAGAGAATATACCTTCCTGTTGGTCACCAGTTGATGATTCGCCACTTTGGTTTGATGATCCCTGGAGAGAGATATTGAGTAAGGATCTTAGAATATTGTATTGAGCGCAGTGTTAATAAGAACACATATTTTGTACCTCAGCATCAGTCATTTTCACATCATCACCCTTTGAGCTGCTCTTTGCACTGGCTTGCAGACCAAGCTTTTGACCTTCAATATCTCTCAGTTTCTGAAATAAATAGCTGTCAGTTGATATGGTCAACCACCTAAAGATGATAAGACCAAAAAAGTAGATGGTTGTGTATACCTGTCGAGGAGCTTCCAGTTTCTTTCGAAGATCCTCAGAACAAAGGTCATATATATCCAACTCCAACGGATAATCCACTTTCTTCAAATATCAACAAGATGGAGACTATCATAACAATGTTGTGCATGTAAGTTCTCTTTAAAATACAAAACAAAATGCTACCATACCCGGAGAATTTTTGCTTTCTGATTACTCTCCCGTTTCCAGAAGAATCTCACAAACTGAACAGTCAAGTACCTTCAAGATAAGCAAGAAAAGTTAAAAAAACTTAAAAAGTATCATTAAATCATTAACATGTTGGTTAGAAAGCCTGTAACAAGAGGATTGCAAGGAACCAAGGACTGTAGTACAGGGCACAAATTATAAACAGAGACTAATCACCTTGGCAATGAATCTATAAGAGACTCCTTTACGTAAACCGCTGTACGACCCAGAGAAGGAGATGTTTTTTCAAGTTCTCCTTTCAGTCCCTACAGCAAGCCAGAAGAATTGTAACTCTTTATATAAATTGTCTGAGATATAGCGCTACATGAAACATCTAACAAAGTTGGCCATAAGTTTCTAATTTCTATGCATGCACTATTCAGAGACAAATATCAAACATTTATAACATACAATTACAAGGTTGTATGATAAATTAAAAACCAAGATGATGCACCATAAGTATGGGACTTCTTTTTCTCAAGGAGAAAAAATATATGTCTGAGTAAGAACTTAGGAGGATCTTCCACATAATCATGTTATATCTCACAATAAACCGAAACAAAATCTTCAGTGGATTGATATAGTTACTCACATGTTTTAATCCTTCATGCAAGTGGTTCACCTCATGTGATATGTGACATTTCAGAGAAAAGACAGATTCTGTCTCTGAGCTTTCTTCGCTACTTTCTTGGCAATGCAACCTTCAGCAATAGAAATGGATTGGAGACACAAAATCAAAAATGAAAGATCTAAAAAAAAAATAGCATACAAGAGGGCATTTGTATGAAATTTGTGTTGTGACCTGTTTAGAAGGTTGAGACCAAAAAGAGCCTTCACAGCATCAGGATCTTCACTAGGCGATGGCAGTTTTAGGGACTGGGAAAGAGTGTACAACATTTGTGTCCAACATTCTTCAGCATCCTGTTACACATTTAAAAGGTTTCTGGATTCAAAAACTGGAAGGTTAAAACCATAATGCAACTGAGTTGGCAGAAAGCAACAAACCTGTTGCATGTGATTTCCGTTATGCAACTGAGCAAACTGAGGATATTTTTTTTGTAACACCTGCATCAAGAACAAAAGTTGGTATAAGACATGAGAGAGAACTTTATACTCCCAAATCTTATAATGAGAAGTTTGGAAATTAACGATGAGAACTAACAAGTATAAGTAAAAGAAGCAAAAAAATATTATTAAGCATTATGTGAACAAAAACTAACCATCCAGAACGGCATAGGCGCAACAGCCTTGACACTTTTATCAAGCTCACTAAATAACTCACGTGTTGCAACAGTGAGCATGTGAGAAGTCTGATCCACATCCTTGGTTCGAGCAGATTGGTAACTGTGGGAAAAGATCAAGAATCAGCTTTTGGTTATAAGAGAGAGCGACAGTACATAGCATCAGTGAGATATATGAGTTTTTAGTTAAAACGGAACATTAAAAGATACTCACTTGGATAATTCAGATTTCAACTCTGGGACAGATATTAAACACTGCATCGTTGAGTTCATGTAACAGGTGTTTCCAAGATTGACTAGGCCAGCACTGTAGCCCTGAAACCAATTCGTAATATTCGTTAGTACATAAGAAGCCAACATAAAAGATTAAAACAAGCCACCACTATTTTTCACAATTTCTAGAAGAAAACTATGCTTTTCTTTTCCCCTTAAACTGTCATGATGAAGGTGGCCTGTTTCGGGTCCAAGCACCGTACAACTTATCACCGACTACCAAACCACAGGAAACATACAAACGGTCCTAAATTCAGAAGAAAGAATAACCAGATTAGCAGCCTGCTGTTCTTCAGGAAGATCCTCCATAAAAACAGGACCCTTCTCTGGAGCCTTCACTATTTCATCTGCAGTTCCCATCATCATCAATTTTTGACCCTAGAGTGAAGAAAACATGAAAAGTTCATAACTATGCACCTCAAAAGAGTATAAAACCATAATCAATACAGGGAAACATTGCCAACGAATCCGAAAGAATTTACATTTTTCAGTCCCAACGTAGACCAATCTGCATCATCCTGCGAAAATTAAAAGAAACCTATCGTAAATCATCATCAACAAACAAATAGAGGAACACAGCAGTAAAACTACAAACACGCAGCAGGCAAGTGAATCCAAATTACCTTCAAAAGGCCACCTTTGACCATGATCTTTTGCCGCTCAGGCGGAACTCCACTCAAATCATACAACTGAGCCTTGAAAACAAAAGGAGGCTGGCTAGTATCAATCTCGATACTCTCAAACACCTTCTTTTGCCACTTCACGCTCACTGTACATAAACAAAAACACAATTCAGAACAATGTCACATTCCCATTCAAGCTCATAATAAATCATATCAAGTAAGACATATTTCAGAATATAAGACACCTAGATACAGTAACTACTCAGCACAACAAGAACAGTCATTTATACTATACCGGGTTACTCTCAGATTACCAAATTCAAATGCTGAAACCATCGATTCCTTAAATCAGCAGTGGAACAACAAAAGTAATAACAAATACATCGAGTAACGAAGAAAATCGAACAAGTTTCACCTGTTAACATTGTTTGATGCTGAAGAGAAACGAGATTGATTTCTTTCTTGAAGCCAAGGCAAGCTATATCAAAAAAAAAAAACTTGCCTTCTTCTTCTTTCTTCGTCTCTATATATGCCAGTATCCGAACCGGGTGGGTCGATCCGGGTTGATTCGGGTCGGGTTTGATCACCATCTTGCTTCAGAAAGACAACAGACCTAAAACCCAATACGGCAGCGTTTTGCTGACATAAAAATAAATCTAAAATTAAAGGAAAAAAAAAGAAGAGGAAGAAGAAGAAGAACAGAAGCGCTCTTTGGGTCCCTCTCTCTCTCTCTCTTTCTTCAAATCATCGTCTCTCGTCTCTCTTCTCTGCTCGCGCGTCTCAATCAGTTCAATCTCTACAATACACGTATGCATCAATACATGTTGGTAACGCAATTGCAGTGACGGCGGAGTAATTTTGACCGGAATTATGTTCAAAGGATCGTCGAAACGTGGCGGTAGAGGAGGAAGTGGTGGTGGGGGCAGTGGACCTTCCCGTAACCGTAATTCATTCCCTCCTCCTACAAACCGACATCCTTCTCCCATCGGGAGGATGTCTTCTGGTGGTGGTGGTGGTGGCTCCGCCGCTCCACGCCAGCGGAGTAATTCTACTAGCGTTAAGGCGGCTGCGTCGACTACGGTGTCGTCGCGGACGGTTGAGGAAACGTTTAATCTTGTTCCGAGGGAGAGTTCTTCGGCTTTTGGAATGATTATAAGGTTATCTCCTGATTTGGTGGATGAGATCAAGCGTGTGGAGGCACAAGGTGGAGCTGCCAAGATCAAGTTCGATGCGTTTCCTAACAATAGCACTGAGAATGTGAGTTTCTACTGAATTCTAAAATCTAGAGATAGAGGATTTCTCTAGATTGAGTTGAATTGCTTCAAGCTAGTTGCTCTTTTTTGTTGGCTGAATCTTGAATTTGCTTCCTTTGGTAGTTTATACCCCTCGAACATATTGGCAATTCACTGGAATCAAGGTACCCTAGATAAGTGAAATTGGGGACAATTGTTCCTATAGAAATTAGATGGTAATGTGATATTGGACAAGAACCCAATAGTGTTTGGCATCTCTATAGCTGTTCCTATCCTGTGGAAAACCTTTTACGCCATTCTAAATTATAGCCCTGGAGAAGATTATTTGTTGCATAGAATTGTTGATGAAGATTCCGTTGCTACTTGGGTGACTATTGTATCATAAATTCCTTGGCCAATTCTTTGTAGACGTTGACTTGCTTATTGGTTGAGCATGTATTGTATGGTATGTTGGTTTACTCATTGAATTGCTGCTTTGGTGTCTCTTTACTCTACTGGTAACTTTGTTTCTTTGTATAACTGTGGTTTTGCCGGTAGTACTGGTTGTCAATTGAATTTATCAACGCCCTTCTGCATTTCTTTTGGTCATTTGTCTCCCACTGCATCTGGGTTTTGTTGTTACTATGCCTTTCCTTCAGGTATCCTTTTGGGTTTTTATTTAGTTTTTTTTGAATTTTGACACCGTGAAGCTGTTTTGGATCTTGATATAAACAGATAATTAATGTTGGTGGAAAGGAGTTCAAATTTACTTGGTCTGGGGAGAAAGGTGAGTTATGTGATATATATGAAGAACATCAAAGTGGTGAAGATGGAAATGGTTTGCTGATTGAGGCTGGATGTGCTTGGCGAAAATTGAACGTCCTACGAACTCTAGATGAGTCAACCACAAGCCATATGAAGATGCGCTCAGTTGAAGCTGAACAGAGAACCAAATCACGCAAGTACAAGTTCTAACCAAACATTTTTGTTGCATCTCAATGTCTATAACTTTTTATCTGCATAGCCTGTCCTTTAGCTGCAAAGGTGTCTGCTCTCTTAGTTTTTCTGGTTTTGCAGTCTTCTATAGGTAGGGTAGTCTTTTTATGGGTCTTGGCACAGTAGCATATAAGGATATAACCTTTGGTGGAGTTGTGAACAAACTATCGGTATACGCATTGTTCATCTTATTGCAGCTAAGCTGCTGTGGATGTCAGTCTCTACTTACATTTGGAGTTAGTTATGGCTTAAATGGGTTTCTCTTTTAGCTTACTCATATTTTTTCAACTTGAGGTATTTTGAGCTGTTTCGTGAAAGCCAGACTCACAGAAAATTTCTCACTGTGTGTAACAAATTGCATACTTTTGTGTCCATAACTTTAGTCTAATCAAAGTGGTTGTGCCTGAAATACCCTTATACTTTTGCTTTTGTCAGGGCCATTGTTTTAGATCCTGGGAATCCATCAGTAACGAAGCAGTTAGCTCATGCTGAAGGTAACATTTCTCCTTTTCTTTTCAATGCGGCGGTTTAAGAACATGAGAGTAGATAGCCATTCTTGTTTGAAACTGAAACCCATGCGCTTAATTTTACTATGTGGCAGGTTTTCTTATCTTTTGGGTTCAAAACTTTTTATTATCTAGCATGTGATTATATTTGGGTATACCAATAATATTGTAACATCTACCATGTACTTTCAGGAAGTCCATGGAGAATGTCAAATAAACAGAAGAAGGAACCTCCACCTAAGAAGCGGAAAGTTGATCCACCACCAGGTATATATAAACAAACTTTGCAACGAGCCTGTGGTAACACATTAGGGTTTCAAATACTGTTGGATGCTATTTATATTCCCTTGCTGTTTTTCTAATGCTACAGTTTTTCACTTGTGGTACTGTGACAGTTCCAGTCGGAGGTCCAAAGCCTTCTTTCAGACCAGGGGCTTCTACCCCTACTATGAAAAATAGGCTATCAGCTTCACCCGGACCGTCTCCTAGTAATCAATACAATACCCCTCCATATGGGATTGGGAATATGGCTAAAACTCATGCAGCTAACGAGAATGTCACACCAGTCCAGACAAAGGGCAGAGTGAACATGATCGAAAAAGAACCATCAGCCTGGAAAAATAATGTATTAAGGGACACATCTGGGCGCGAAGCAATTAATGTTAATAAAGAAATTGACTTGCAGTCACTGCTCGTTGATATCCTAAAAGAGGCTCCAATGAGCTTGAAGGTAATACATTGATGAAACACCAGATTTATGGCTATTTTCGAATCCAATATGTGTTTCCTCCGCGATTAACGCCACTCTCTCCATTTCTCTCTAGGCTTTAGAGAAAGCTGTTGGAGATAAAGTTCCTAATCCCGCAAAGAAGATTGAACCAATTTTGAAAAGGGTAAGTCTTGAAAAGATTGGTGTTTTTCTTTCTTTGGTATGTATTATTGTGTCCCTAATTGTTGTTGATAACCAGATCGCAAATTTCCAAGCTCCAAGGTATTTCTTAAAACCAGAAGCAGAGTTGGAAAGCTATAAAAAACATTCACCTGATAGCGGAAGGTACGTGTACTGTAGATGATAGTTTTGAATTTTCCCTGCAGAATATGACACTCTAAATTCTAGAAAGTAGAATCGGCATATTCGCATAAATAAAACGTATTTACAAAATTAAGTAGGTGCATGAGGATAAAATCTAAAGAATAATACGAAGCAACATTGCTTCTTTTAGTGTAGCTTGAACTCTAATTGAATAATTTTATTATCCAATTTAGTATGGAGTGAACTCGAGAAGCTATAAACTACAACATATGCATCTTCTATACTTCTACTGTGTCGTCTTCCCCTTTTTGCTGTATCTGTTCTTAGTAGAATTTTTATTTTTCAGTTCACCTGAACACCAACAATTGCTGCCAGTCACTGAGTGCAGTCGCGATCAGTTACCTGTTCCAGGAAGAAATAACACAGAGAAATTTTCTTTGTGCGAGCAGAACGGAGAAGGTTCACTAGACTGTTTACCTGTGCATCTAGTAGAGCAACTGAGTACGCAGGAAAATGTTGACATTGAGCATCATTCACCTGGTATTTTTCATGAGGAAAAACGATCTGAGAATAGAGAAGCCCAGGCTCGTAGCTCTAGTGATAGTGACAGTGATAGTGATAACAGTGACAGTGGGAGTGACAGTAAAAGTGCAGCTGGAAGTGACAGTGGGAGCAGCAGTGATAGTGAGGCTTCTTCTAACAGTAAGGACGGTTCTGATGAGGACGTGGATATCATGAGTGATGGTGACAGAGAGCCTCTACTGACAACACAGTCCCTTGAACAGGATGCAATTGATCTCCCAGGTCATGGTTCTAGTGCAGTTGAAATCGAGGGTCATAATTCTGATGCTGTTGACATTGACGGTCATGATTCTGATGCAGTTGATATTGATGGTCATGGGTCTGATACAGTTGATGTCGAGGGGAACAGTTCAGATGAGGGTCATGGTTCTGACGCTGACAGAAAAAAAAATTCTGATAATAACTGGAAAATGGAAACAACAACTGGTACCAGTCCCACTGCAAATGGAGAAGTTGGCATTTCAGGGCAGGAACATTTTACTTCTGGTCACGACAACCTACGAGAACGCCAAAATTTTATTGGACAGTTGTTTGATGACACAGAGAATACAACAAAGAATAACTTTAAAAATGACAAACGTGACATCTCCGAGAGGCTGGGGAAAGACCAGAACCAAAAAGCCCTTGATTTTGAGCACTACAGTCAGAAATCAGCACATGAGAAAAATAGAAAATCCCAGAGCTGCAATCAGTTATCTGCCGTAAGTAAAGATTCACAGCATTCAGAGCTCAAGTATGATGCCGAACTTCGCAACGCTTCTGCCAGTCAAACGATCGATCCACTTAGAGGACTTCTGAAGTCATCTATTGAAAAGTCGAATAGACATGGTAAATCAAACAAACATTCTGATGCCTTAGGAAATGTTCGTAAATCTGACAAAGGGGACCATTTTCCACTTGAAATGCTTTCTAGTCGCTCAGGAAAGGCCTTCAGGGACAATCAGAGAGATGATGTTCATTTGAAAAATAAGTTTCCAAGGAATAAAAAAGATGGTGAGTCAGCCATTCGACCTTCATTACCTACCGAGACATCCGATAGAAAGCCCGATGAACTGGATGGAAGTGACAAGGATCCCAAGAATGTTTCAGGCTTGAGCATAGGTTCTTCTCCCTTAGATAGCCAGAGAACATATTTGGCGAAATTACCTAAGGGAAATGGACCTGTCCTCCAAAAACAAGTTTCGGAATTGGAGTTGGGTGAACTCCCTGAGCCATTGGGTGAAGATACAGCATTGAAGCCGATCGAAGAGAAAACTTCGTTTAGGCAGTCAAATTTAAAACCAAGCACTTCAGAGAAATTGGGTATTGACTCGGATAAACGAAGGTCTAAAAAATCTGACTCAAAAAAGGCAGCTCCTCCACATACAGTAAATGGTAGCAACGAACACGTTGTTGAAGATTCAGAAAGATCCCAAAAGTGGGCTTTGCAGTCACATGGGCAGAACCTTACAGGTACAGATACTGAAATCAGCTCACAGAATAAAAATTTAGAAGATGCAGCTTATAAATCTAGACAAAAAGATAGTAGAGCAAGAGTAGGGAACAGTGTGGAAGGTTATGGAGAAACAAACAAAAAAACGCCTGTTGTAAAGCATGGCTCCAAACGAGCATCCACATCCCGCTCTTCAAGGGAGAGCAAAAGACATTCGTCTGTCTCAAATTCAATCAATGGACACAAAGATGCAACTTCAATACCAGGTGGCAGTGTTGTCCGGGAGAAACAAATGACATCTTTCGGTGAAGAAGACTCTTCTTATTTGAAATACGAGAAAGCTTCTCCTGAGCTTAAGGGACCTATTAGTGATCATTTGCAGTGAGTAAAATGAAACTTCAATGTTTGGAGTTATAAAGTATTTCTGTTTTGAGTAGATAACAATGGTTTTGTTTTTCTATTTCAGGTATAAAGCCTATATGCAGGAGTATAATGATAAATATGATAGCTACCACTCCATTAACAAGATATTAGAGAGCCACAGGTAGCTAGATGAACACTCAGATCATTTGTGTTGTCCTAGATTGTCAGCTTTTTTGAACTTTATGTTTACCATTATTCGCAGAAATGACTTTCAAAAGTTGGGGCAAGACCTTGGGTTTGCAAAAGGAAGGGATGTGGAGAGATATAACAAAATTGTGGAGCAGATAAAGGAATCTTATTGCAAATATGGGGAGGTAATCTTCTATCTATAACCACTTCATAGTTATTTGTCTCTTATATTTTGTATTACCAAAATATGAAACTTTTGTAATATATCGTTGAAGATAGAACTCAACTTATATACCGAAGTTTTCTTTGCATCAGATGATTTTTAGCGTCGTATAAAAATTTGGAATGATAAATTTGTTTGCTTGTGTATGATTTGAGAAAATTTGAAAGACATGAGGAGCTGAATATTATCCTATTAAGGTAATAGGTTAAATTGGATTTGGGTGAGAAATTGTTACCTAGATTGATCTTCATGAGAAGAAGTGACTATATTATATTGAAAGGGAATCTCTCAGCTTATGTGCATTTTATTTACGGATCCGATTATGTGAGTTTTTTTTACGATACTTGCTGTTGACTCATACTTAAGCATTTTTCCCCCTATTTGATTGTACACTATGATACTTGATGATGGCTTTCTTATATATGTTATCTCTCACTCAATCTGCAGAGACACAAACGTTTGAAGAAAGTATTTGTTGTTCTCCACGAAGAATTGAAGGTGAGTTACAAAACTCCCCTATAAACCGTAGTGTTGGTTGTTCATCTCCCACATGCATTCTTACTTTAGATGTACCGTGCATCTTCATGGATGGATACTAATGAATTATGATAACCTCTTGCAGCACCTGAAACAAAGAATGAGAGACTACGCATCATCTCATGGAAAAGATTGATGGAAACTGGAACCAAAACTCTCCTTTGGTGGAGTCATCTTGTTGAAACATTAGCTCTGTTTTTCTTTCTTTCTTGTGAAATTAGAAATGATTCATAGGCCCAATTTTGTGTGAGTTGTACTTAGGAGGACCTTTGGTAGATTTTATTCTTGTTGCAGTTGGTTTAGTTGGAGCGCTCGATAAACGAATATGTACATACATGGGTATCAAGATCAATGTAGATTCTTCTGGCTCTGCTTTAATTTAACTTTGATAAGTCATCATGGCATTTTGGTCTTCCATGTGAAGCTTAACAGAGAAAGCTTAATGGGTCTGATTGGTGGTGACCTAAACCATTAAGGATGATTGTACGTACTACCATTTTCTGACAGCGCCACCGCCACGGTTGCATAAATCGAAATCACTGTTGTAGTCTTGTAGAAGGTGAAAAAAAAAAGTAACCTAAAGGAAAATCTAAAACGCAGTCGTTTTGTTTTCTTAGTTTGGTATCAAAAACTCTGAAATCAAAAGAAAGAAGAAAAAAAAGTCTCTGTTTTTTCTCTCTTCCCTGTTTTTCTGTGTCTTTCTCCTCCGTGTTCCGTCGTCTTCTCTCTCTGCGTTCCTTCTTGAAGCCGGAGGAAGCCCAAAACCCTTGGAATAAAAAACAACGGCCTCTCTGCTACTGATTGATAGAAAACAAAAATCTCAAACCTAGAGAAGAAAGCGACGTACTGTATATTCTCAAGACTAACTGGATCTCTCGTTGATCTTCAATAAACCCTTTTTGCAATCAGTCTCATAAGAGTCTACAACTCGTGGGCTTCTATTTTTCTTGTTGGGGTTTCAACGTTTTCCTCTGTGAAGAAAGAGATTGACTTTCATGGAGATGAACCTCTGCTGGAATTTGTAGATTCAATTAGGGTGTTTTCTGGGTTTTGTGGTGCTTCGATAGGGGTTTTTGGTGCGTTGGTGGTGGGTGATGGGTAGTAGTGATGAGCGAAACTGTAAGGCGATTGATGCGTCGGTAGGAGGTTTGGTTTGGGTCCGACGTCGTAACGGGGCTTGGTGGCCGGGTCGGATTATGGCTCATCACGAGGTTCCTGACGGTACTATTGTTTCTCCTAAATCTGGTACTCCTATTAAGCTTCTAGGTCGTGACGATGCTAGCGTGTGAGTACTTTCTTCCATCAATTTGACTGATCGATTCAATCTCTTTTTGCATCTTGTTTTGATGCTTAGCTTTTTTAATCATTGTCAATATGATCTTTGCTTTATGAATGATTAGACAAGGTTTCTGTTACTCTTTTTGATCTCTCTAACAACTTATTAACTAGTTACACATTTGTCTCTCCAGGGATTGGTATAATCTTGAAAAGTCCAAGAGAGTGAAGGCGTTTCGTTGTGGGGAGTATGATGCTTGTATTGCGACGGCAAAGGCTACTGCATCGACTACTGGTAAGAAGGCTGTCAAGTATGCCCGTAGAGAAGATGCTATTGCTCATGCTCTTGAGATTGAGAATGCACACCTTGCCAAAGATCACCCTCCGTGTATTGAGAAGGCTAGTACATCTGGTGAAGTTTCCAGAAAGGGTATTGAGGACTCGGGTGATGTGGCAGAGACTGAAGTTGCATTGCAATCTACTATGTCTTTGAAAAAAACCAAGAACGGCAAAGCTTCTAAGGTGCAGCCTTTGTCAGAAAAGAGAAGAAGAACACCAAATGACTCGGAAGATGATGGGACTCAAACAAACAAACGAATGAGAGGACTTGAGGATATTGGAATGGGTACTGGATCGAAAGGGAAAGTACAGGTCGGTGCACTGCTCGAGGATACGCAGGAAAATGGTTTTAAAAGTGATACAAACAACATCAATGATTCTGTGTCAAATGGGAGTCTTTCCAATGGCAGTAGCAGGGATTGCTCTCCGTCAATGAAAAGAAAAAGGTCGCCTGTCGTCATTGCGAATGACTACTCTAAAAGGAAAAACCGACGACGGACACTGACAAAAGTGTTAGAGAGTACAGCTACGGTGTCTATCCCTGGTACCTGTGACAAACTTGTCAATTCTGATTGTTTGTCTCTTCCAGGGGTTTCTGAAAGCGATAATAACTCGGACAGCAATGAGGTTTTCTCTGAGAATGTTTCTGAAAATATTGTTGAAGTGATCAATGACAAGGGGAAAGAGAGTGAAGTCTCGAACATATCAGTTTTGGCAAAGGATGACTCATCCAATGGATTATTTGATGTTCCACTAAATGGAGATGAAAAATACCCTTCAGGTATGGCTAATCCTTTTTTATACAAGCTCTGCTGATTGAATGATCTGTTTTGAAGTGTTTCTATCTTTGTTCAATGGATTATCTGAGGTACATTTGCAGTGTGTCTATGTTTGTTCACACTTCTGTTACTTTTAGTGGAAAGAGATGGATGTCACCATTTTTAGGATGAGCGGAAACATAAAAGCACGGAAAAATCATCAATTGGATTTGTTACATATAGATTAAAGGGCTAATGTCTGGAAAATTTACCCGGGATAGAATAGTAGTGACTATTTGTTTGGGCAATGGATGCCTTTTTTTTTCTTTTATAATTCTGTGTTCAACTTAGTGACTAGTGTATATTTGAGATGCATCCCTAATTTTGACTTGTCTATGGTTAATTGTTTCTGTTTTGTTGGTCTTGGCGTAAGATGGTTATCTTCTATCATTTCTTTCTCTGCCTGTTAGGATTAAACATTTGATCAATTAGATCGGATTTGGTGGCTTCTTTTTTCTGTTTGTGATTAGCATGACTTAAACTGACGCCCATTCTTGTTCCAGGTATTTCGACGGTGCCTTTCACATCTTCTTCACCCAGGAAGGCTCTTGTTTCTGGACCGACGAGACGGTTTGGTCAGAGTAGCCATGATGATGTGGTGAAAAGCGAAGGAAGTAATGGATCTCCTAGTACAAGTCCAGCAGCTACACTTTTCAATGGGATTAAGAAGAGCACTTCTAAATGGCAGCTAAAAGGGAAAAGGAATTCAAGGCAGATGAGTAAAAAACAAGTAGAAAGAAGAAATGCGTACGCCGAAGAAGCCAACAACAATGCTTTACCTCATTGGTCTGTCTCTGATCAAAAGCCACGCAGTCTTTTCAGCGTTGGCACTCAAGCTATGGGAAGAAATTCTGAACTGTATGACGTGAAGATCGAGGTAAAAGCTAACTATAAACCCCGTAATGTTCCGCTGATTTCCCTTAGGAGTAAACTGAATGGTGAAGCTATTGTCGGGCATCCTTCAGTGGTTGAAGTGCTTGAAGATGGATCATGTGGCCACATTGTGAGTAGTCATAGAATTGATGATGCGAAGCCAAAACCATCATCAAAAAAGAAATCCAAGAAAAAGAAACCACATTTTCCTCCACAGGCATCAAAGTCGAAGAAATCTTCATCTCTAGCAATAAAGACAAGGTGTCTCTCCGCTCTAAGTGGCCAGAAGCTGACACTAAGTAGCAAGAAAAAGGTAATGATAGAGTCGACGAAAGAACGAATTGTAGCTTGCATCCCTCTGAAAGTAGTCTTCAGTAGGATAAACGAAGCAGTGAAGGGCTCAGCGAGACAAGTGCACAGATCATTACCATCTGCAGGTAATACAGGATGAGATGAGTTTGGTCTCTGTTCTATGTCCTACCATTTGTTTCCTACGTTCATTTACCTCGGTTTTAAGCATTCACCGAGATTAAATTAGCCCGGTTTTTGAGGGTGATGGATGGTTTCCGTACAATACAGAGAGATATATAGGCCTTGTGAGAAAGAACAAGAGAGAAGAATATGGAAGTGAACTTGTATCTGTAAATATTAGCAATAGCAATTAGTGGTGGGACGTGTAATTTTTAAAAAGGAAAAAAAAAACTCAGATTGCATTTCTAAACTTGTCAAACTCAAAAGGAGAAGAAACTTTTTAGCTATATGGTTTTTTGTTTCCTCTGTTTCATGAAACAATTTGTGCTTTGTGATCCAATTCATGTTTCTTAAGGCTGATTTTGCAGATTGAAACCCTCTCACAAAGGCTTGATAGAAGTAAGACTAGGAAACAGAACAAACCAAACTCGGTCCAAATGGTACAGATCAAAGAAAAGTCAAATGACACAAGTTTTAATTGAAAAGAGAATGAAAACAAAGATACCATTTACGAAGAAAAGAGAAGAGAAGAATATGCGTTGACAAAGTCAAACGTCAACGAAACCAACATGCTTAGGTTGCACGTCTTTTACCCTAACTAACATGAAGTCTAATAACTTGTAAGACTCGCTTTCTTTTGTCTGCGTCTGTCTCTATTAAAAGTCTCTTTCTAACTCATACTTTACAAAACTTGGGAGATCTTTTTGACATGTCTGTAAAGAAACGGGCTTTGGAGAGCAAGAACAATGGAAGCCCCAAGTCGAGTCATTATAATCGATGCTTGTCATTCTCGTTCTTGGAGTCATCAACGGGAGAGAAGAAGAAACCATCATCGTTGAACCGTATGGATTCCAAAATACTCAAGGCAGAGATCGTTAAGTGGGCAAAGCGTGTCGCGGCTTATGCTCGTCAACTTAGCTCGAGAAAACAAGATTAAGACATAGATGAAGAAAGCTTATGGGAAGATTGATATGCACTCATTTTACATTGATTTAGGTCCACATTCGTTTAATCATTCATAGTGAAATTGTCTTATTTCAAAAGATGTTGAGAAGTCATGAAACTTGTACAAGCAGATCCATTTAGTGATTGTTTTTAATAAAATTCTCTTATCAGGATCTTAACTCTTAAAGACCACTTGCCTTGGTGGGATTTTAACTTTTTAAAAAACGTTTACATTCTTGTCTATGAATGCTATTAAAGAACTCGATGAAAAAGATTACAGATACTTAACTCTAATGGAAAACCAAAACTCCCTCAATCTAAAAAAATCTCTGTTTTCATTTGTCTCTCATCTGATTAGAGACCAAATGAAGCAGCCATGGTGACAATAGAGCTCAAGCAAGCTCTAACAAGCAGACACATTCGATGTGAGGAGTGTGAGGGAACATATCCACTGGCTGAACACTCATCAGTTTGTAGCAACCTTTTAGATTCTTCTCCTCCTACGTTTTCCAAATCACCAAGTTTTGTTGATTACTTTCACAAATGAGTTAAAGAGAAAAGATTCAAGTGGGGGATAAGATTAGATACTAACCACGCCGTGACAGAGGTAATCGAGATCCCTGGCGCAGGTTGCAGGATTACAGGAAACATAAATGATCCGTGGAGATTTAAGCTTTAGCAGAAACTTGATCAACTTCATGTGCATACCAGGTCGATTGGGATCTGTAAAAACACTTCTTACGATTGGTAGACTGCAAAGTATTAGAACCTAGATGAAATTTAACTATGTGAAGAAGATGATTATAACCAGAAATAACGATATCAGGCTTAGGGAAATTGTTCCCAAAATCTTCTCCTATTTTGTTTAGATCCCCTTGGATGAATGTTGCATTCTCTATGCCGTTTATTTGGGCATTCTTGTGTGCATCTGTTATTGCTTGTGGTACTACTTCATAACCATACACGTGTTTCGCCCTAGAGGGAGAAGAATCAGACTGAACAATCAGCAACTGCAATTTTATTTTTAATCTTTGACAGTACTTTACGCTCATGTTGTTTACCTTCTGGCAAGTGTAAGGCCTATGGTACCAGTTCCACAGAAAAGATCGAGCACGACTTCTGAGCCATCTCCTTTAAGTCCAGCAGATTCCTCAATAAGCTTATATAAAACTTCAGCCTACACAGTGAACACCATTTTATTTTCAACAAGTTGTGATTAATGTTTTGAGTGTAAAAGAAACCATGTTGCTTAGTGGTACCATATACCTGATGAGTGTTAGTCTGAAAGAAAGAGTTGGCTGAAATTTGAAATGTAAGCCCTCTTAAGACCTCTGTGATTGTATCCTTCCCATAAAGAGTATATTCCTTTTCGCCAACGGATGTGTTTCCTACCGAAGAATTTACATTATTCATAATGCTTACCTGTATTTGTATGAGCCAAGTAAAAAAGTATGGAAATTGTTAAATTACAAACCAAGAAAAATGCTACTCAATTACGGGTTGTAGGAATGAAGCAAATCGGATTCAGTACTAACCACTTGAGGAATTGATGAAATCCTATCAACCAGGGGTTTCAACAGCTCTGGCTTATAAGACGATGTCACAAAATTGACCATAAGTTCTAGTGAACCAGTCTCCACATTCCTATGGTCAAGTTTAATCACAAGAAAACATCAGAAAAACTAGTGCAATGAAAGAACTATCGAATAGCACAGATTTAACTATCATTTTTCACTCCCATCAATTCTAGTTCATCATGACAAACACACTATTCCCTGTTACTGGTCTTATGTTACAAGAACAAGTTTCTTATTCTACCGACAATATGATTCAAGTACCTTTAATACCTTCCAGTTCTCAGCATCAAATGTTTAAGAAACCCAACATGTGAACGACAATCATATGGTGAAAGACTTAATTCAGGATCTCTCCAGCAATCTTGGACAGCAGCAAGAACCTATTTTGATTTATAAAAAAAAGTTATTAATGATTCTGAGAGGAGAGCTCTACACAGATCAAAATTCTGTATAACTACTTTCACCATACCAAGTTTCCTGGCTCGCTCTGTAATAAGCACTTATCAACATTTAAAACCTTATCAAAAAATCCAGGTGCATGGAGCCCCAATGCAAAGTTCTTAGGACCATCTTGTCTCTCGTTTAACATTTCAATCGGAAGCCATCTTTGTGGACCAAATGAAAACTCCATCTAATTCAAAATGTCAACATTTATAAGCACAGAGTCTAAAACCAAAGCACCAACCAATAAGCACAACAATCAAACAAACCTTATTCCGATAATGGAATTGAATATCGCAAGCAACAATAGGCTTCAAGACAATCTCAAGGCCAGGATTGTTATCAGAAAACCTTCCAACATGTCTGATAAGCTCATGAACTTGCTCTTCTTTAGCTCTAAGCTGAGCTTCATAAGAGAGATTCTGAGTTTTGCAACCACCACAGTAAGATGCATACTCACATGGAGCTTCTACTAAGTCCTTATGTGGAGATATTGTCTTCATTTTTGTCACCTAAGAGAAACAACCAAAAAACAACAAATCAAAACTAAAAATCGTAACTTTATAACTAAAAATCGTAATTAGAAGATAAAGGTGAAGTTTTTATGAAACCTACTTCAGCATAGCTGCCTTTGCGGCGAGTGACACGGCCAAGAAAACGTTCGCCGGGAAGAGCTCGGTCACACATAACGACGTAGCCAGTTCCATCAACTTTACAGATTCCTTTGCCTTTGAATCCTAAACTCTCGCACACAAGCTCCACTGTTTCTCCTCGTTTCGGATAATACGGCGCCGTTTTCTCATTGCTTACGTTGGTGTTGTTCTCGTCGTTGAGCTTCTTCTGGGCTTTATTACCGCCCGAGAATTCAGAAGGGGAGAGAGGAGCGAGAGAAGACGAGCAGCATCGAAACCTATGAAGCCATGAGCGTGTGGGCACCACCACGTACCTGAGTCCATGAGCAGGCGTCGCGGCCAACATTGAAACGGAGCCCGAGTCGGGTGCTAATTTCTGAATCTGTTGATAAGAGAGAACAGTGTGAATAGATTTCAAAACGACATCGTGTTTGCGTCGACCTATCTTCTTCGTCTTGTATAGCTTAAACCCCTAATCATATACTAAACCCACAACGACAGCGTTTTGAGAGTTGCTACTGAATGCTGATTAGTCAGGGCTCGGTATACGGGTATCCGTTCGGGGTTTTCGGATTTAGGCTCTTAGAGCCCATTCGGATATTTATAATGTTTGGGTGGAGTTCAGTTTGGTTCCTAGGTTCGATTCGGATCGGGTTTACCTTTCGAATTCAGGTTTTTGGGTTTGGTTCGGATCCGAAACTACTGGAGAAAACTTCCAACAAATGAGCAGCCTGAGACACTCAATTTTTTTTCTACTTGCTCTTTTATCTTTTGTGGATTAAGTAATCTTTGGAATAGAATAGAATCGTACTTGACTATAGAACAATTCTTGCAATTTTTCACTTTGAAAGCTTTGTTCCCACTACAAGATTTTGAACCAAAACAACTTTCATATTCCAACAATTTCGGTATGCCTCTTTTACTTTTACTTTTGATATCAACTATGAAATCAGATTTTTGATTTTGTTTTTTATGCAAATTAATAATTCTGAATTCTTTTAGTGGCAAAGTACTGATTATCAACTTGATAATATAACTTGTTAGTTGTTAGAAAAATATTTCTTAGCAAACAAAAACAAAGTTGTACAAAGTTGTTGAAACAGATTTAACCAAACTGGAGAATTATATAAACATTGAAAAAATTAAAGACATCAAACCCAAAACCCACATTAATTACATGAAGCGTGTGTTTCCGAATAGTTTATTTAATACTACAGTACATCGTAATCAAACCGTAATACGTTTTGTCTAAATTGTAATAAAACGTATTAAGACCGTCAGTTACAAAAGAGACCAACAGATACAAATGTCCTAACTAGGGTTTAATGCTTTATTGTGAGTTTCTTTACATTTAAGCTCTCTGTTTCCAAAAGTAGATACCAAAATCAGATTAGAGTTTCAGAGACATCTCTCGAATACGATCATCAGACAAGACTTAACCTCCATTTGCACGTCTTCCTGCTCACGACAGACAAATCATGAACGAATCCGACAGCTGAACGAATTGCGTGTCTGAGAAGATCCAAATCCTAATTTTCTACCTTTTTTTTTTGGGTAAAGTTTCCATTCAAAGTTTCAATCTTTCTTTTCTTTCTCCAATCAAATTCGTCATTCTTTGTCTCTGTTCTTCTAAAACGACAGGAACTAAGGTTAGAATTTGGAGCTTCTCGTACGTTTTTGCTTGCCTACGTTTCCGGACAAAACCCTATTTGGTAAATCCTCATTCTTGTCTGATTGGTTGAGGGTAGACAATCTACTGAGATTTGTGAATGTTTTAGGATAGACAATCTAATTGTGTTTCTCTTCTTATGTAAGTAGCATATAAACAGAACAGGTTCTGTTCATCAAGACACTGAAGCCTGATGGGGATGGAGGAAGGGATTAAAGATAATGCTGCATCAGCTCCCAATTCAAGACCTACAAACCAACTTAAAGCTCTTTTACCGATGCGGGTGCTTCAAGTTTTCTTGTTGTTCTTTGTTTTGGTTCTTGGAATCTCAGTCATTAGTATGCACATGATCAAGTACTTAAAGATTCAAACTTTAGCTCCATCGACATTGATCTCTACTTATGATGAGAGAATTACGTTAGAGAGCCTTATCAAGCCTCCATTGAATGGTTGGCATTCCATGAATGACAGTGAGCTTCTTTGGCGTGCTTCGATGGAGCCTCGGATACTTGACTATCCATTTAAAAGAGTTCCTAAAATGGCATTCATGTTTCTCACCAAAGGACCTTTGCCATTTGCTCCACTTTGGGAAAGGTTTTTCAAAGGGCATGAGGGCTTTTACTCAATCTATGTTCATACTTTGCCAAATTATAGATCAGATTTCCCAAGCTCATCTGTGTTTTACAGAAGACAGATCCCAAGTCAGGTACTTTTGTTGATCAATGTATTAATGTTGCTTCTTGTGTCTTGATTTGGTTTATCTCACTTCGGAGTTTCTTTATTTGTGTGTAGCATGTAGCTTGGGGAGAGATGAGTATGTGTGATGCTGAAAGGAGGCTTTTGGCTAACGCGTTGCTCGATATCTCTAACGAATGGTTTGTTTTACTATCTGAAGCGTGTATTCCTCTTCGCGGTTTCAACTTTGTCTACCGTTATGTCTCTAGATCAAGATATAGTTTCATGGGTTCTGTTGACGAGGACGGGCCTTACGGGAGAGGCAGATATAGCTATGCAATGGGACCAGAAGTAAGTCTAAACGAGTGGAGAAAAGGGTCTCAGTGGTTTGAAATAAACAGAGCACTTGCTGTTGATATTGTTGAAGACATGGTTTACTATAACAAATTCAAAGAGTTTTGTAGACCTCCTTGTTATGTAGATGAACATTACTTCCCAACAATGCTCTCTATTGGATATCCGGATTTTCTCGCTAATCGGACATTGACTTGGACAGATTGGTCAAGGGGTGGTGCTCATCCAGCTACTTTTGGCAAGGCTGATATAACAGAGAAGTTCATCAAGAAGCTGTCAAGAGGTAAAGCTTGCTTCTACAATGATCAGCCATCTCAAGTTTGTTATCTTTTTGCAAGAAAGTTTGCTCCAAGCGCATTGAAGCCTTTACTTAAACTTGCACCAAAGGTTCTTGGGTTCTAATTAATGGATCTCTTGTCTTCTTTTTGTTCTTGGTTTTTGTTCTGAAATGTTCTTGAACTTGAGTGTAGCTTCGTATAGCATGGACACAACTCTGATCCTTATTGTCTCCTTCCACATTGATAATATAGATACTTCAATGGCTAAAGAACTCTTCTTGTTCCAATGTTTAAACTCCTCAAAACTGGAATAGAAGCACAAAAGTCTATCTTTTATTAGCTGTTTGTCAATACAAGAACAATGTAAGATGTGTGTATAAGTGTGTGTATGTTTAATGTATAGTGATAGTATTTGATTTACATCTTCATAAGAAGAGTAAATAGAATATACTGAAAATCTAAGCTAGATGAAGAAGCAATGAGAGCAAAAGAATGTGGAAGGGTTTCAAATATAAAAGAACTAACTAATCATATGATCTGAGTCCCTCCTTTCTTCCTGAATGAAACGGAAGATCCTTGCAGCAGATTCAGAGGCAGATGTTGAATTATGAGGAACGGCTTTAATGGCGCGAAGCATCGGTTGCTGTTTCTGCTTGTACTCATCAGTTTGATGGGTAGGCTCTGTAGGAAACAGAGGAAGCACTTCAAGTTTATGCTTCTCTGGTGGACTTGAAGCTGTGCTTCCATGTATGTCACTGTCATTAGATTCCTGAGACTTCTTTAAAGAAAATGGAATGGCTTGTGTCATGTGGCTTGATGTGTTAGACCATCTTTGAAACTGACCAAACGGGTTTGTTTGGTCAACTGTTGTCCTCGCGTTAGGAGGTGGGAAGTAGCTGTGGCTGAATGGAGAAGAAACAGGGAACCTGAATGGTGTCTCGAGTGAATCTTGGCCATAAACTGGAACCATGAAGGCTGAAGAAGAAGGAGGACATGGTCCTGGAAATGGTTTATAGACCAGACCGTCTGAATCAGTTATTACAGGAACTAACCATTGGTTTCCAGGAGGAGGAAGTAGCTGTTGTGGCCAAATAGGAGTCACGAGTTCTTTGCTTATGGAAGGTAGAGGAAGCTTTGGTTTCATATGCTCTGGATATTCTTCAGGTACAGGTTTGTGATTCTCAGTGTTTGGCTTTCTAACCTTTGAAGCCGCCATTGCAAGCTGATGTGATGACCTCATTGTACCATGTTTGACACCATTAAGCTTACTTTCAAGAAACAAGTTTGGCGACTTCGCAACCATCTTTTGAACCTGCATCATATTAAGTAATCTGAAGCATAGAAAGCAAACCAGAAACAATAAGGTTATTAAAAGCTTACCATTATCAGTCTATGGAGCTCAAATACTTGCCCGGCAAAGATCTTTTGCTGACTGAAAATATCAACAATAAAAAATAGTAAGAAATACGGCAAAGTTATGAAGTTGGGATCATAAGAAAAGTGAGAGGAGGATACAAACTTGATCATATATGTTCTCATCTTCCAAAACCTCTTTTCACCAATCACTCTGGCAATATCATAAGAAGATGCACTTATACCAGACAAAGACTCTATTGCAGAGCAGTTTGAAGCAACTTGTTCACGCCGAGGCAGAGTTTTGGGCTTCTTTTGAGTTTCATTGTTAAACTCAGCAAAGTTTCTTCTATATGATTGAGTTTTCATCACATTGGGAGACCCATTCTGGTTTTCATCTTCCAAACGTTCTGACAAAAGGATCTTAGAACCAACAACAGCCTCTCCTCCGGGTTTACTGCTACCGCTAGTACAAAATTGGAGTGACAAATCTGTGTTTGCTTGTGGATCTATTTCTGAGTGTATAACAATAGGAGACTTAATAGAATCCAAGCTGGTAAGGTTCTTGAGGTACTCATTTTGTTTTATTGAACTAGGCTTAGTATTAGTAACTGATGATCCTTTAGGACTTGTATAATTTATGCCTTTTTTATTCAGCTTCCCCTCAAACTTTGTGTTGTAGATTGGTGAAAACTGATTCTTTTCAGGTCCATCAATCTGTTACAAAAAAGTATTCAACAAGTCATAAAGTGATAATCTAAATATGCATTGTCACCATTCTTGTATATAAATCTGCAGACACACAAAACCAAGAAAGTTGAATGAGTGAATTAAAAGGACTCACGAGACGGGCATTGTTTGGTGGTGGAGGAAGAGACAAAGAGAAAGTGGAAAGAGAATCAGATATGTTGTTGGTCGGAGAAGGAAGATTGGGACGTTTAGAAGAGACGAGAGACATTGTTTTGCCATCAAATTGTTGAGACAGGCCTCCTCTTCCAGTATCATTGACATGAACCCTTGGAAACAATGGAGGAATTGTTATCCTCTTTGCTTCATCTTTCATTCCTCCCATCTTTTCCCTACGCTCACAAACAAACCCTATTAACAATTCCTTCCCTTACACGTAACCTAAAGAAATGAAATCAGAACCAGAAATTGTTAGGTAACCTTGCAAAACCTAGTGCCAAGATCGAAATCTCACTTTAGATCAATCCCAAAATCCAAAAAGATTATAAACTTTGTTTTTGTTTTACGTAGATGGAGATCAAATCCACCTGAAAGAAACAAATTTTAAGAAGAAGAAGAAGAAAGCAGAGAAGCAAAAGAAGATATTTTTGTGTCGTCCCACAATGGATTCCATACGAGGGGACGACAAAAAGCTTAGGGGTGTGTGTGTGTGTGACTCTGCGGTCATGTCTGGTTGCTTCAAGTAAAGATCCCTATCTCACGGGAACTCGGATTGTACATGACGTGGAAGGTATTGGTTGGTTAGGTCCGAGTGGTAGGAGAATGGCGTGAAGGTGGAGATGTTCGGGTGACTCGGTCTTTTACATACACAGCCACATGTTTTTGTTATCTCTCTCTTGGCTAACTTCATCATCATCTTTCCTAAATTGGGCTAATCTTTAGCGAAATATCTGTTTCTGATCACGATCACTTTACACTATTGTGGGAGAAGGTGCCGTGTTCGGTCGGAGTCTTTCTTACCTTACGCGGTTTGGTCGGACCGAAGGATGGTTTAGGACAAAACCCATAGGAAAGGACCATGGATTTCCACGTGCCGAAGCGCGTGAAAGGTCGACGTCTCGTTGTGGAATTTTTAAAATTTTGACGTGTTAAGAGAGCGTGTGCATACGTGGGCTTGAGCCCACTAGTTTCATTTAGTGTGAGTCTTTGGGGCCCTTTGCAAGATTTTAGACATCTTACTTGGAGACAGTGGTGAAGCAACGTGACCAGTGACCGTGTGAGACTGTGAGTCATCTCATTGATGACAACTGAAAATTACTTTCGTGATTAAAGGTTTTTATTTATTTATTTAATGATATGTAATATAATGTTTGTGAATTGTGATAATATAACATTGCTTATATTTTTGTAACAAGAGAAATGAACTAAGTCAATAGTATACAATGATAAGTTTAATTACAACAACTTCTTGATGAGTTTGTTTTGCTTTGTGATAACTTCTATCATTTTAAGCTTTTTCTTCTACTTTGTAAAGTATTCATTAGAGTTGACCGTTTAACGCGTTCAACTAGAGATAAAATTACGGAAGTTGTTTTGTTTAAAGAATATAAAACAAAACTTCCGAATTAGGTTACTAATAAAAATAACATTGCTTATATTTTTGTAACAATAGAAATTAACTAAGTCAATAGTATACAATGATAAGTTTAATTACAACAACTTCTTGATGAGTTTGTTTTACTTTGTGATAACTTCTATCATTTTAAGCTTTTTATTCTACCTCGTAAATTATTCATTAGAGTTGACTGTTTAACGCGTTCAACTATAGATAAAATTACGAAAGTTTTTTTGTTAAAAGAATATAAAACAAAACTTCCGAATTAGGTTACTAATAAAAATAATATGAAATTTTCTTTTATTAAGCAAAATTTTAAAAAAATATTTCTGTTAATACAATGAAAAGATATAGTCAAACTTAATATTGCAGATCACGCTAGCACATTGAGACTTCAAACACAATAAATAAAAATGTGAGAAATAAACTAAATTTAGTATGGGTTTATATACTAAAATTATTTTCTTAAATTTCAATTCGTATGGATTTAGAATTCTGATTCTTTTAAAATGTAACCTAACCGGATTTTTGTTATAGATATAATGTGGAGCTACAAGCCTACACGTATGAAAATTTTGTATATGAATGTGTTTGTCAAGGTACAAATATGATCGAAGCTCGTTTCCTTGTCAACATTCATTTATTCTTACAGGATAATATTTAACTTCATTAACGGGGTGATGTTACAATACACAAGAGGAAAGAAAAAAGTTAAAAACAAAAACAAAAACGAAAAAAAAGTTTTAGATCCTCTTTAACCAAAAAAAAAGAAAGAAAAGAAAAGAACTTCTGTGAGTCCCCACAATATGACGCCATGCTGATTTCCCACGTGGGACTACTATCCTCCAAGATCACAACCAATTACGAAGAGCCACGTGCTTATGGAGAACGTTGTGTTCACGTGTGAACCATTCAATAATGGAAGGGAGAGAGCAAGAGCCAAGAAGAGTGAAGAAGAGTCAGATAGCTTAGATTACTGTACAGCTCCGGTCTGGACCATTTAAACCGTACCGAGCCAAAGTATCTGAAAGAGAAAGAATGTTATCGGTTTCTAAAAATGTCGTCGTCTTGCTCTTTAACTCCTAGAAATTTTGTTTCATGTTTTGTTTTGACATGTATATGTGATAATGGACCACTTTCATCTCTTAATCATGGGTGCAGAATCATGGACATACCCCCGACAAATCCTTTATTTCTATTTATACACTATAATCTCTTTATGCTATTCATAAAGAAACATTAAGAGATCTAAACTTATCGTTTATTCTATAAACCCTAGCTAGAATCTACATGCAAATTCCATTGGGGTAAGTTAAGTACGTACGTTTCAGTCTACGCGTTAATTTTTTTTGTAGTGTTTATCACAATTAGACTCGAGTTGACTTATTAAACCGACATGGTCGGTTTCTTTCAATTTTGGTACATTGGATCGGTCCATGACCGTGGGAAGTCAAATTCGTCAATTAATTTGAGAAGTTGTTCTCGACCGACATTTTTGGTTCCCGATTGAGGTGTGAGAATTAGTTAATACTGATTTGAGAATTTTTGTTTTTTATGGGTCTCCCAATTAATATACGTTTTGGTATTATTCAAAAAAAAAAATTGGAGTTCACATATATGGACAAAATAAGGTCTCTTTCGTTGTGAGTATCCTAAGGATGTCAACAACTGTGAATGTGATGTTGATCTTCATTTACCCATTTTCTTCTACATAGACCATTAATTATGGTTATATGATTTAATGCAAAATGAATCCCATTATGCTATCCTTAAGTATTTCTATATATATATATATATATGATTTACATATTAATTTGACATTTTTAGAATAATTATTCTGAAATGAAGATATATACATTTCTATTAAAATGTTAAATATTGTAGAACACTAGGTACGTAGATTGGTATTACACATTTTAAGTCTCAACATTGGACTAACGAGTTTGATCATCTAATCTATATTTACAAAGTGTATACAAGTAGAAATTCAATAAAAATGGTGAGGTCGGTAGATTGGTAGTATGAGGAGATTAAATTAGGTAATTGACTATGTATTTTTTTCTTTTCTTTTTGCAAATAAAAAAGTTTTGAAAATTAAAAATAGATTGTTATTCTTCTAATTATTCTTGCCATATATTTAGTGCATTATTCATATACTCTAAAAACTAGTAATTAAGACTGTAGTGGAGATTTCTGTTGGTAATGATTTAAAGTGCTTTTACAGTTGTTATTTAGGGTTTTAGAATTTTATAGCTACAAGTATTTCATCTATAACATGTTATTACATTTTTTTTTAATAATCTGTATGTTCTTGTTCTTCAGTGAATATTGTTTATAGAATTATTTTGGTTAATTCGTTATAAAGTTTATGGATTGATTGGTGATTACAGAGCTCAGTTGTATGACCTAGCCACTATGATAAATCCACCAACATTCGAAAGTAGAACGTAGAAGGTAAGTGAAAATCATGATATAAATTACAAAGTTGACAATTATAAAAGAAAAATAAAAATTGAATGAGCTGTGGGATTATGGTAGACATGTGGTTGGGCAGAGAGGTCATGTCGCCTTCTTTGCTCTCTCTTTCTCTCCGTTCTACCGATTGCGATGTTTTGTATAATTACCCTCAAACCAAAGCTCTTCTTTTATTCCCGCACTGATGTTGCTATATTTTCATAGCCCCACAAAATTTCCATATAATTTTGGTCTCAATTAATGATAGAAAATCCTTAAGTTTTATTTTTTCTTTCTTTCATGAGATCATAAAATAAACAAACTACAGTATTGTCAAACATCATTTACGAAGAAAAACTAGTTAATAATTACCAACAAATTTGTAGTAACTATAACCGATTAATTTGACATTGCCAAACATCAAAAAAAAAAAATTGTTAACTTTAAGATGATCTTTTACTATTATAGACGGATCACCGACTTATGTGACGGTTAAACTACTAATGGATTAGTGTGGATTAGTGACGACTTTGAATAAAAATAGGAACTAGAAAGTTATCAATATTGTAAAAGAATGTTCAAAATTTACAATTAGTATCTCAAATTATAAATACTACTACAAATTGTTCTTACATAGTAAAGATATAAGTTCATACAAATATACAATAAAACTATATTGGCGTTATTGGTTTAGGTTCTCGAATGTTGGTTATTTCAAGCCTAAGGAGGAACGACTTGGGAAATAAGAAGCGACTAATAATGTACTTCTCTACTGGTATATGGAAATTACAAAGTTTTCGAAAACTACTCCAAAAAGTGTTCCACATCGATTATATATGATATCATGATTATATATAATCAAATAAATCCACAAAAAGAGTGTTTGGTATTTTTATATAACACGTTCTAGCCAAAAGAAATGAAGATAAACTATACAAGAAAGTGTTGCTAGATAGATCGAGATGAGGATATTGATCATTATTGACTGATGATGATAGCGAAAAGGTAAATTAAACAAACACATAGAAAAGAATAAGAAAATGGTATAGATAATAGAATCATGAATTACTTTTACAGCTTGATCATTTTTAAAATAAAATATACAATCAACATTAATCTGTTATTCACCAAAAAATAAAAGATCCAAAACCTAAAACTTTCTTTCGATCTCTCCCTTAAAGTTTTCAGTTCGCACGACGCTAAAAGGATTGTCAGTCCTTTTTCTCTGCTCAAGCACTCGTAGATTTTTAATTACATATCCCTTTTCAGTATTCATCAAGTGCATAATCATATAGTCTATGATTTTTATCAAGTATTATATCTATTTTCTAGGGTTTCAAAAAAAGATGCTCTTCGATTGCAGAAACTATTATGCACACCAACCTCATTTAAATAAATATATAATTCAATCGTCTAGATTATTTTCTATATTTTAATACAAATCATTCGGTTAGCTTTAGGTTAATGAATCAGTGATCTCACTTTTCTCTTTGCGCGTGTGACATTATTTTTGACCATGAAAAATTAAATAATTTTGGATTAAGAAATTATTAAATAATCCGGTTTAGGAGATGTTTTAAGTTTAGATTCGGGAGTGTTGTAAACTCTAACGTTTAGTTTCGGTGACAACTTTTAAATTCAATTTTGATAGTCGTGTATCTATTATCCAACAAAATCTCACTTAGAGATATCAGATATATCGCAAAATTAATCGAGATCAACTTCAATAGTTTCATCTTCTACGAAAGTAAAGTTGTCGCCGCCGGCGTCTTCAATTTAACGTGTCGATAACGTTCCATATTCGAGTTTGCATATGCATGTCACTGGAAATAATAGTTAAATCATCTAAATCGCATCCATTAATGATTTGATCATCATAAAATTTGGTAAAAAAATTACCTAACTCAAAAGTAAAATATAAAAATTAATCGTTTGAGTAGTTAATTAGTTTACCGGTATACTAGTTAAAAGTTTTTTTCCTTTGACGGCGCTCATATATATGTTTTAAAGTATATCAAAATAGGGATTTAATTCTTAAAGTTACACTAATCCTAATTCTTAAAGTTAACCATCCATACCAATTTACAGAAGTACAGAACTAGTGCTTGATACAGAGGAACAATTGATCTCATCGAAAGTTGGGACCTTTTTAAAAATAATACTATTATATATATATAATAAATATACAAATATATTTAATATTTATTCTATATATAAATATGTGCATAATAACAAATCTGAGTATGAATAGTAGGAGGGGTGTATAGGGCTTTCAAGTCTTTTCTTACAGAAACTATCTATAACTCTAGCAGAGAGCTCATTATAGAACAGAACAGAAACAGAGCTTTCTAAGTCTACAGCACAGAAATAAACCTCATTTACAGACTGTTTTACTTTCTTTCCTTTTTGAGCATTTCTTCTTTCTGTTTCTTTCCTCTGTTTTCTCTTTCTTTCCCTTTTTGGGTGTCATCTCTTTAAGACAGAAGAAACGTTTCTCAGAGTTTCCTGTGAACTCATCTGTTTGTTCTCTTCTTCCGGTTTCACTTTTTCATGTCCTGCCGTTATTACAACGAGGTTGGTTTAAAGATCAGCTTTTATCATTTTTCCCTGCATGTAACAAGAAATATTTAGGTTTCATGTCTGTTTACAAATATGCTCTGTTTCTAAGTATGCCTCTCACATTTGTCTTTGTTTTGGGTGTTTTTAGGATTGTGTTTGATCCGATGGAAGGATTGGAATCTGTGTACGCTCAAGCTATGTATGGAATGACACGAGAGAGCAAAATCATGGAGCATCAAGGATCAGATTTGATTTGGGGAGGAAATGAGCTAATGGCTCGAGAACTCTGTTCTTCTTCTTCTTATCACCACCAACTCATTAATCCGAATCTTAGCAGCTGTTTCATGTCTGATCTTGGAGTCTTAGGTGAGATTCAACAGCAGCAACATGTTGGCAACAGAGCTAGCTCGATAGATCCATCATCACTCGATTGTTTGTTATCTGCGACGTCGAATAGCAACAACACCTCGACGGAGGACGATGAAGGAATATCTGTGCTTTTCTCAGATTGTCAGACTCTTTGGAGCTTTGGTGGAGTCTCATCTGCAGAGTCTGAGAACAGAGAGATCACTACTGAGACGACAACAACGATAAAGCCTAAGCCTTTGAAGAGAAACAGAGGAGGAGATGGAGGAACTACTGAGACTACAACAACAACAACAAAACCTAAGTCTTTGAAGAGAAACAGAGGAGACGAGACAGGAAGTCACTTTAGTCTTGTTCATCCTCAAGATGATTCGGAGAAAGGAGGTTTCAAGCTTATATACGATGAGAATCAATCGAAATCAAAGAAACCAAGAACAGAGAAAGAACGAGGCGGTTCTTCGAACATTAGTTTCCAACATTCAACTTGTTTGTCTGACAATGTCGAGCCCGATGCTGAGGCGATTGCACAAATGAAGGAGATGATATACAGAGCGGCTGCATTTAGACCGGTGAATTTCGGGTTAGAGATTGTGGAGAAGCCTAAGAGGAAGAACGTCAAGATATCGACGGATCCTCAAACGGTTGCAGCGAGACAGAGAAGGGAGAGGATAAGTGAGAAGATTAGGGTTTTACAAACATTGGTTCCAGGTGGGACGAAGATGGATACTGCATCAATGCTTGATGAAGCTGCTAATTATCTCAAGTTCCTTAGAGCACAAGTAAAAGCTTTAGAAAACTTGAGACCCAAGCTTGACCAAACCAATCTCTCTTTCTCTTCTGCTCCTACATCGTTTCCATTATTCCACCCATCTTTTCTTCCATTGCAAAATCCTAATCAAATCCATCATCCAGAGTGTTGACAGATTATAAACTTTTGAGTTTCATCATCATCAACAGAATCATGGCGTCTTGATTGTTTTAGCAGTTCTCAAGAAAGGCAACTTCTGTGACAAGGGTGGTGTCGGGCAGTGTTGTTTACACTTTCCAGTCTTTGTTTTGCATTTCTTTTTATATAAAGTTTGTATTTTATATAGAATCTGTGGAATTCGAGGGTTGAAATATTGTGAAAAACAGAGCCGCAAGAGGTTAATTACAGTCTCTGCAATATTTTCAACCTTTTATTACTTTATTAGAGTAAAGATAGCGTAAGATAATTGCAATTATGAAGCGATGATTATCAACAAAAGTGTTTAGAAAGTGCCTCCATCTCTCTCTACTTAAAAAAGTTTAGCTTTACTTGAAGAACTCTTTTGGAGTACTAAAATATAAAATTAATATTCATCCTCTTTTTTTGGTACTCAATAAACTCTGTCTGTCTCTGTAAAATATGTATAAATTTCGTATATCTATAATGCAAGGTTATTTAATTTGTGTTACTTATCCATATAAAAAAACGATTTTAGTGGAAGAACTTATTATTGTCTTATAATTTTATTTTCACATAAGTGTTTTTTTGTCTGGCTCAAATACAAAACATAGTTTGGATGGAGTTTAGTAAGAGTTAAGAATGTTGAAGGCGTGCACCTTGAGAATATAACTTCACCTGACTCGTACACCCTAAAATGCTCACCACATGCTTCTCTATCTCACTCTCCATCTTTTTATTCTTCTTTTTTGTCTTTTGGTTTTTGTCTTATTTCGTCCCTAAATCTCCTTAATCACATTCTCTTTCGTTTAATAGTATTTTATGAAGTTCTTTTGATGGATGTGTTTTTTTGACTTGGGTACATTGACTATCAACTTTTTATTTATTCGCAATAACACTTACTTAATTGCTATTTTCAAAATAACATGCTATTTTGTTCTAAGCTTGGTTTACATTAAGAAAGTAACATGCTCTTGAGCTGGCTTGTTAATTATCCGCGTATTTCACCAAACCCAATTAAATGAATGTTCAAAACATAAAACATGTTATTTGAATATGAAAATGTGAACATTGGTACTCTATACAAGGAACTATATTTTTGTAATGTGTTTAATTCCGTATTTTAAAATGTTTGTGCCTATTGCGTCGCCAAAAGAACACACAAACATATAACAATTTTAATTTTGTTTTCCGCATGTAAGTATATAGGGCAGGAATGGTTTTTCTTGGAGCATGCCTATATTTCTGTTTTATTATTTGATTGTCTATGAAAATCTTTGTAGAACGTGAACTCCATAGAAGAGAAGAAAACGGTTTAATTAAACTAAACCAAGTTTCCATTTGGAAGAGTCTCATAAGGCCTATTGCAACCAGCTATTGGAAAGAATTAAAATCCATCTTGTAATATAATACCATAGTAGTCATTTTTTGTGTTCTTAAAATTAAATTAGTTATCAACCCAATGAAGCAATCGAAGATGCAACCGACTAGGTCTGGACGTTTGGTAGTTTCTTATGAAAAGAAAGGTAACAATGTCGACTAACAACATTTGAAGTCAAAATGATTAAGTAGATAAAATATAATTCCGTTATTTAATATCATAAAATCATATATTCAAGTTGACTCCAAATTACAAACAGAAAACTCTAAAAAGCAATTATGTAGTATGTAAAAGTTTAGTATATAATAATCAAAAGAAAAAGTCAGGATTCGATGGGTGTTGCAAGCTGGGGAGATAAGAGAGATTGATCATTCATGTTGACTTTTTTAATTGAACGGTTATGGCCTTTTGTTTGTTTCCATGTAACATTTTAGACAAAGATGTCCCTTCGAAGCAACCTATTTTTAGAAAGTTTTGACATAACCTAAATCACTCTTTATATCACAATAAATCCGACGTTTTTGGTCCTACTAATCATAAGAGAAATCCTCCAAAGTTCTAATATGGTCCGCAAATCAAACCAACAACCTTATTAGCACACACATGTCCATTTATTAAACACATATAATCAAGAAAAAGTATCTTCTCAAATCAGAGGATAATACATTTTGGTGACGAAAGCTGGATATTTTTGATTTCATCAACTTGGCAACTTCTTCACTTATATTGGAAAAAACAACATCCAGTTGTCCACAATCATCAAATGATATGGTATACCTCTCTAGTCTCTATTATCATCCTCATTTGACTTTATTATTCATCAACTTGTTCTTCCTTCAGAAAATGAAATCCATTTCAACTTTTTTTTTTACTTTAAAAAAAATATATTTTTTCTTTCTCTTTAATTATTCCACATACAACAATACACTGATAATCTTTACGTTAAATTTATTATGCACTAAATTAGAATGCTACTAGATATCAACTTTGACTACATCGTAAATTTTGGTGGACAAATATGATATATAGTTAAAATAAACTAAAAATGGAAGTTGTTGTATAAAATGTACGTGTATAAATCATTTGTAATGTCTTATTTTGGAACTATCATATTACAAATAAATAACTGAGTCAGTTAGAAAAACCATACAGAGCAATAGGCCCAGGATGAGTCAAATATGATTTAACGTACAGAACAAGTCACTTTTATATCAAACAATGACGTGAACTGAGATAGAAGATGGTCGTAGCGAGCAATTGGCAGGTGCGCGCTTCTTCCCCTCGATCATATTTGAGTCATCCCGGGCCTATTGCTATATATCTAGAGCTTCGAAACTTTGATCACAAGAAACGTATAAACATGTCTCATCATTTGCTTTGTTTATTCCACTAAGATTACATCCATTTCTACTACGTTTTCATTCTGCAAAATAAATTAAAGAGAGTTATGATTGGACTTTATCCTCTTTTTTTAACCGTAGATCGAGTCTATGCTGCTAATCTTGATTCCAATAAATCACATTCATTAATGACATAAATTCATTACAAAACTTTTAAAATTTTCCTTTGAAAATAACAAAAATCCACTCAAGAAAACAAAGATAAAATGACTCTTGCAGTCTAACGAGCATCAGGGGTAGCTCCAATATCAAAGTTCATGCTGACTTCTATTGAACTCTCTGAGTTCATGTTTTGACTCGTTCCTCCTCTTGCGTTTTCATATGACAAACATTCGTTTAATTCGATAACAACTTGAGACATTGTTGGTCTTCTAGCTGAAGAAGGATTTAGACATGACATTGCTAGTTCAACTGCTCTCCAGACAGAACCAGAGTCATAATCACCATAAAGTTTTGGATCCATAATGTTTTGAATGTCTCCTTTTGTAAGCATTAACCCCACCCATTCTGCTATATGTGGTTTTTCACGACTTTGATTGATCACAAGTTGGTTTGTGATGATCTCTAATAGTACAATTCCAAAGCTATAAACATCACTTTTCTCGTTCAACCAATTTGTTCGGTAATATCTGCAAAATCAATATTTATCCTATTAAAAATAAAAAATATATATGATATCCTATCAAGTGATGATACTCATGATAGATGAAAACTAGCAATTACCCTTAAAATAAAATTTAAAAGAAAATCATTGCCCAACAATTATGAAACTTACTCTGGATCAAGGTATCCAGGAGTTCCAGCAACAACTGTTGACACATGAGTTTCTCCTTCAATTGGAAAAGATCTCGAAAGCCCAAAATCAGCTAGCTTAGCATGGAGGTGTTCATTCAACAATATATTTGTGGTTTTAACATCCCTATGAACCATTGGTGGTTTGCATCCATTATGCAAGTATTCCAAACCTATGCAACAAATTTCATTTTCATCAAGGGTTAAGCAAATGAATAGAGGATACAAGCAAAAATTATATTAAAACTCATATCAAACCTTGGGCAGACTCGACAACTATTTTTAGTCTAGTTTCCCAATTTAGAATAGATCCACCTCGCTTTCCTACATTTGAATCAACATATAAATATGTGAAAACACCACAACAAATATGTATTTGTAGCAACTATAAATACTTACCTGACATATGTTCTCTCAAGTCTCCGTTAGCCATGTACTCGTAGATAAGAGCCAAGTTTTCTCCTTCATCACAATATCCAACGAGGCCAACCAAATTTTTGTGGTGAACTCTGAGAAGAAGTTCCACCTAGAGGAGTGGAAGAGCAATACATCAAAATTTGACATGTTACTCTAATAAAACGATAGTGTTTCTACAAACGTTTCTTAATAACCTTGCTAAAACTTACCTCTGCTTTGAATTCTTTATATCCTTGAGAAGATGAGTGTGAAAGCATTTTAACGGCTACTTGTTCAGTATTATTTACAGTTCCATGATAAACCATTCCAAATCCTCCTTTACCAAGAACTCTTTCAAAGTTATTTGTCATTGTTACAACCTCCGAATATGTAAATCTTCTGTTCTTAGTCATTATTGCCGACTCTGAAGATCTGATTGTTCTAACTTCTGATACTTGAGTATATGAAGATGGACCTAAATCTAATGTTACAATGCAACAGTATAATGAGACTTTTTATACATAGTGAACATATGTATTGCAGTATTCAAGGCAATTTAAAGGTTCTTTTTGTGTATACCTTGACTGTTTGATGTCTTTTTCTTTTTGAAAATAAAAAAGAACGCCAATGCAGATCCAAGAACAACCACAAACGCAACTGATGCAACAATCGGTATTACAACATTCATTTTCTTGGCACCACCATTGCCAGCTTTGTTTACACATAATCCATCCGGACAAATCAGATTGGCGTTTCCTTCAAGACTATGAGTTACCAATGTTGAGGAAAAAAAGAAATTTACCAGTCATTTAGGAGACTTGAGCACAAATTTTATATAGTCATGAAAATATTATATGAGAAAAGCTTACATTAGCTTTAGTCCTTTCTTCTGTAAAAGGATTTGAGGAATAGAGCCATTAAAATTGTTCCCACTTAAATTTCTGTTAAGATAGACACAATGTTAGAAACATAGGCAATCTTGTAGTGCGAAGAGGCTAATAGATTATAAAAAATTGTCTTGTTTAAAACGACTCACATTACTAAGAGTGATTTTATGTCAGCAAGAAATTCGGGTATTCCTCCCGTCAAATTGTTATTTGACAAGTCTCTACATAAGCATTTGTAAGTACAAAAATATGTTATAAACAAGATACAATTAAGGTGAACAAATAGTTTTCATTATGCTCAGTTTTGAAATACGAAATACTTACAGTTCTTGTAGGTGTGTCAGATTCTGAATGCCTTGCGCGATGATCCCCGTTAAATGACTTGACGATAAGTTTCTAAAGACATATTTATGCATGCACACATTTCATTTACAGATGATAAAATCATGTGACATAACTAATACAATAATTTAAGATTGATCTTACAAGGAAGTGACAATAGGCGGCGTGGAGTTATCTAGATTATTGCAGTTTAAACCCTCCCACAAAAACTGTTTAGGAACGCATGGATCTCCTTGCCAGCTGATTTTACTTAATCCATAAGTGCTTTGGATACTCTTGATAGCAGCAACTAGAATAAAGTTATTGTTGCATCAAAAAACAACCCATGAAATTATATTTATAGAGGAAATTGATTGAAACATATAGACTTACCATCATCTGGATTTGTTTCCATCTGTGGAAAATCGATCACGGTGAAAACCTCAAGAGCGTTCATGAGAGGAGGAAGAGTAGACTTAGGTGTTTTCGTCAACTCCAAGAGGCATGTCCCATCTTCACATTGTTGTGGTGTCGAATAGAAAATGGTTTCGGTGGCTAACGTTTTAGGGCTGTAGCGTTCATAAGCAAGTTTTCCATTCAACGTCACTTTGAATTCTCGGGTATCGAGGGACCGTAGAGTTTGAATCTCGGCAAAATGCATGTACACATAAAATTGGGTTGTGGAAGATGGCAATAACCATGAGAAGTTCCATGTTCCAAAAGTACTTATAGGCGTTGAGGCTGACGCCATCACAACTTCTGGTGGTGCATAACCATTAGAACTGTTTATATTCAGATTGGTTGTTAACTCTGTCCACTCTTTTGCATCAAAGAATGGATACCATTTACGATCATTGACATCATCAGGGTACCTATCAAAAATATTTTTGTCATGTATTAAAGACTAACATTTTACTTAAAAACAAACTTACTGAAACAAATCAAAATCCATATTAATAAACCAAGATGCTAGAAAAATGTCTATACCAAATGAACCCAATCCGAGTTTTGTGCAACCAAAAACCTAATAAGTAATTATAATCTTTAAACTTCAATATATACACTAAATTTATTAAAGGTTTAAAACAAATAATCTTCGTTAAAAAGTTTATCCTAAACGGATCAAACAGAACCAGAAACCAAATTTTGTTCATGATTAAGTGAAAGGGCGTGATTCATACCGTATGTTTTGGCCTGAACCGCTGAAATAATATCGGAAGAAATACTTCAGAGAGCCACTCTGAGTATTGTAAGTATTGTTTTTAAGTGGTCGTAGCTCTAACGTATTAATCATAGGTGAGCTTGTTCCTGTCTTAACAAGACAGACCTGGAGAGACTTAGATATGGTCTTGTGGATAATCTCCTGGATAGTACCATTGGTCCGTCCATTCATATCAACCGTTACCCATAGATTCGGACCAAGGTAAAGATCGAAACTCGGGGGATTGTTAAGACCATCGTAGTTACCATACACAAATACAGCTTTGATCAGATAGTTTGTGTCTTGCGTGACATTCAAGGTATAGCAGTTTCGGAATCCGTCCGGGAAGTATCTAAGCTTCAAAGACGGTTTACTGAAGATCGACTCGAACGCTTTCTGGATTCTTCCAGTTTTGCCACTCTGCACGAAACCATCGTCCGTCGAGTATGTTAATCCGGTTGAAGGATCGTTGTAAGGAGGCTCATTTGGCAATGACCCGCAATCCAAACTAATGAATCCTAGTAACACAAGCGAACAAAATGTATCAGAAAACTAAGTAAGAACATAATTTCGACGAAACATTATCAAAAACAACAAAGAAATGTGTATATGTATATACCTTTTTGGTCTTGTGCTTCAACGAGGTGTAAAAGAGCATAGAAAGAGATGAAGATCAACGCACATAACCTAATTGCTTGAGGATGGTACTCCATTATTCTTCTATGAAACAAAAGAGAGAGACATTTACAAAAAGAAAAAGCAGAGGTTTGAGATATCTAGGCAATAATGGAAATTATTGAAAACTAATAAGCACGACGTTATTTTTGTAGGTCAACTTATGAAAAAAAATATGTATACAAGAGTCGGTTGTCTCGAACCTAAATAAAACTAAACTAATATGTTTGATTTGATTAACATTCTATAAAGATTTAAAAATTAACGATCCAATAATCTTCCAATGCCGTTTAGTTGATGTCAATGTCCTGTTTTTTAACGTTGTATTCGTACGTATGCATAATGCACTAATATATCTTATTTTCGACTAAATAAATCAAATTGAAGTAAATAATATAACTTGGTTTTTGCTTTTTGTATTCAATTCAGTTTTGGTTAGGCGCGTTTGTTAGGTTTTTGATTTTTTTTTCTTTTCTTTTAGTTTATATACATAGAATCCATATTGAACAATATCTTGGTTTGGTTTGGTTCGACACACTTTAGTTTTAATTTGAATTCCAATTTCCAGAAACTGCCATCCATATTCCATGGTAAGAAACAAAAAAAAAAAAAATCCAATTCAATGGCAAATGAATAGCCAAATAGGTAAGCTACAACGTGGAAGACTAATTTTACATTGTTTAAAAAGAAGCAAAGATTGTGAGGATCAAAATGGTTCCAAAGGCCCAACAATCACAACAAACTTTGATAAAAAAAAGAAGTAAACGTAGCAATTGGCTTCGCTAGCTGGAAGCTGGTCCAGGGAGGATACGTGCATGGAACACACAACAAAACCTTCTTATGATTTAAATGGTCGTTGACTTTTGACCCTTGTGGTTTTTTGGACAAAACCCTGTGTTTTTATTTCATTTCTATAAAAAAGATTTATCTGCCTTTGTTATGTTTTCTTCTTATTAATTAAGTTATCATCGGACAAAGTTCAATTACTAGTTATTAAAAAAAAAGGTTCTATAGTTATTATAAGTTTGTAACAAAAAAAAAAATGTTGTCAGAATCAGTTGATAACACATTTGTCTAATTCCTTCAATTTTGGGCCAATGAAATTCGAAAGCCCAAATTACATAATGGGCCGAACCATATTATTCTCTCTCTCGCTCTCTTTCTTTCTCTGTGCTCTTCTCCTTCACGGCGAAGTGACTCACTTCCATGGATTCCTCTCTGCTCTCGGCGGCTACGGCCGATACCTTCAACGGCAATGCGGCGGATCAAATTCCTCCTCCGTTACAGCCTCCGGGAACGGATATGACTGGAATTTCCTTCAGGGATCAGCTCTGGATCAATTCATACCCTCTTGATCGTAACTACATCTTCGATTACTTCGCTTTGTCTCCTTTCTACGATACAACTTGCAACAATGAGATTCTTCGGAGAAGATCCATTCACCCTCTCGATCTCTCTCACCTCTCGTAAGCTCCTCCTCACTGCTCTACAGATAGGGTTATGTTGAAACTCATAAAGGTTTCAACTTTAGGTCGAATTAGGGTTTGGTCTCACCTGGGATACTGTTAGAGAAATGGAGATAGATTTAGGTGGAGAATTTAGTGACAATGTTTGATTGAAACCATTGTGATTATATTATGTAGGAAGATGACAGGTCTAGAATATATGTTAACTGATGCTACTGAACCAAACCTGTTCGTCTTTCGTAAGCAAAAGAGAGATGGTCCTGAGAAAGTCACACCGATGCTAACATATTATATCTTGGATGGTTCTATTTACCAAGCTCCTCAGCTTTGTAGTGTCTTCGCAGCTCGAGTTGTAAGTTTCTTCCTCTTTTGATTTGTGTGTTGCTGATGATAGTTGTCTGTTTTAGTTTCTGAAACGTTTTGTTTTCTTCTCTTTCTCATTTTGTATGTTTGAATCAGAGTCGGACTATTTATAATATATCCAAGGCTTTCACTGATGCTGCATCGAAATTGGAGACCATTAGACAAGGTAAGGTTTCGTTCTCTTCCAAAAGATCGATGGCTTTGTATGAAACTGGACGAAATATATATGTTGTTTGTATGAACTATTTGTAGACTTGCAAGTGTGCTTAGTTGCAATAGTCTTAAGTTTATCAGTTAACTTAGGAAGCTACTTTTTGTTGATTTTCAAGCTCATGGCCAATGGTGAACAAGTTTATGGCTTTAACAAGTTCTTGTGTAACAGTTGCCCTTTGCTGCAACTTGAGGTAGATAAATTACTTCATCAGTATTGTGATTTTTTATCTATATGTTCTAGTTGATACTGAAAACCAGAACGAACCTGCTGAGTCGAAGCCTGCTAGTGAGACAGTTGATCTAAAGGAAATGAAGCGAGTCGATGTCATTCTTACCTCATTATATCGCAAGGTACATTTGTATTTGTGAAAAAATCTACTTACTGTATCACTAAAGATCTCTTGTTGGCATGACGAATGTTACTGACTCTACTTCTTATACTTCTCTTCTGATTGTGAGACTTGCTTTTTTGTGTTGCGTTGTGCAGTTAGCGCCACCACCTCCACCCCCACCCTTTCCTGAAGGTTATGTTAGCCAAGAAGCATTAGGAGAAAAGGAAGAGCTTGGAACACAGGGAGGAGAGTCACAACCGCCTCAAGTTGATCCAATTATCGATCAAGGTCCTGCTAAAAGAATGAAGTTCTAAGCTCATCAAAATTGTTTCTTCATCTATGCATGTATAGAATTTTTAGGTACTAGCAAAGGCTCTTCTACTTTTTCGCATTGTTTAATCTGAACTCCTTACACAATTGTTGACATGATTACTTCTCATAAAGTTTCGCATATGAAAGTCATCTCACCGCAACTACCTCAAGGTCAACTAAGCAATAATTGCAGCATGTATTTATTTCAGTATCTATCATGTAGATGGCTTATTTTGGTCAACGGTAACTAGATTTGATCTTCTTGGCCAACTTGTTCAGTTTACTTCCTCTCTCTTCCCCGGCTATATAGTCATCTTCACACCATGGTTTCAAGTTTCAACAGCAGCTAATCGGTTTCGTTCACTCACATTTTCATATTCATACATCTTAAAGCTGCGATGAAAACCGGGTCAGCAAGGTCTACCATCCTCCTATATGTTTTATTTCTCGCACTGGTCTTGTCTCCAACACTTCCATGTCAAGCAGCTAGTGTCCCTCTAGGAGGTAAGCTAATTAATCTCTGAAATTTCTCCCATCTACTATCACTCTCTCTGTTTTGGTTTTTCATAGGGAGAAATTGATTTATTAATGGAAAAGTGAAGGGCGTAAGATGATGGCGCCACCACCACCTATTCTCATGTGTACACAGTGTGCATGTTGTGCACCGGCTCCACCCGGTTCTTGCTGCCGTTGTGGCTGTTCTGGTGGTCCCTGAAGACTCTGACTTATGCTATCCAATGTGCTATCCAAGGTCCTTAATTCCTTATAATATGTATGAACACGTAAACAAAAAGTGTATTCTGTGTTTTGAATAATAAAACCTTTGGGTTCTGCTCAGTACTTATATGTTTATAAGTTAGTTTTGATGTCCTCCTTGGAGAGTTGATGAACTACTGTAAAAAATTAAAAATGTCGAAATCCTAGAGTTCACAACAATGTCGAAGTTAATCTTTCGGGTTATGAATGTAAAACCATGTTTACAATACATGCATCTTTGTTTGAAGTTTATAAAAGTCAGCTAAAAATGGTACAAGGTTATTTCTTCATCTATGCTTGTACAGAATTTTTAGGTGCTAGCAAAGGCTCTTCTATCATCGTTTAATATGAACTCGTTACACAAAGTCATCTCATGCAAACTACCTCAAGGTCAACTAATCGCAATAGTTGCAACATGTATTTATTGCAATATCTATCAGGTAGATGGTGATATCAGAAGATAGTGTATATCAATTACCGTGTGAAATCAAAATATAGCTGCATCATCAAAACTAATGGCTTATTTTGGTCAATAGTAACTAGATTTAATCTCTTAAATATTTTATTGCTAAGTCCTCTTCTTGACCAAACGTCCCGGCTATATAATCATCCTCTCACCATGGTTCCAAGTTTCAACAGCAAATTGGTTTAGTTCAATAAGATTTTCACATTCACACATCTTAAAGCTGCAATGAAAACCGGGTCAGCAAAATCCAACATCCTCCTATATGTTTTTGTTCTCTCACTTGTCTTGTCTCCAATACTTCCATGTCAAGCCGCTAGTGTGCTTCTAGGAGGTAAGCTAGTTATCTATGAATATCCTCCACTATACTGTATGTATGACTCTCTCTCTCTTTCAGTTTTTTAGAGGGATTAATGATTTTATTTTTCACTGAAAAGGTGGAGGGCGTAAGCTGATGGCGCCGTCACCACCAATTCGCATGTGTCCACAGTGTGTATGTTGTGCACCGGCTCCACCTGATTCTTGCTGCCCATGTCGTTGTCCAGGCGGCGCCTGAAGACTGACGTTTGCTCTCAATCAAATGGGTTATTTTGATGTGTTAAATATGTGTAATCTTTATAATATGTATATATAAGTAAATAAAAAGTGTAATCTTTGTATTGTGAATAAAATAACCTTGGGTTATGTTGAATAGTTTTACTATAAGCTAGTTTTGATAGTAACACACTTTTATACATTGTTTTCTTAGTTGGTGATAATGGGATCACAAAAGATTTGATATTATTTGGAAAGAATGTTTGACAAAAAATATTAAGAATAAATGATTCTTGTTTTTAGAAAATCGTGTGAAAAACCCTCTTCATTATCCCATAACCGATACGTATCATTTCAATCTTCATCTTCGTCACTTACTTACGAAATCTCAAATGACCTTTTCCCATTATTTTATGTTTTAATTGATTTGCATATTTGTTGTGTTGTGCATGTATATATAGACTTGACTATAAGCATTTGAATGTAATAACCAATACTCACTTGTACATGAATTTTTTTTTATAGTTCTTCAAGATGACGAGTAAACATGTTTATTTTTGTAAAAGTCCACTTTGTACAGTAACACGCAGCCAAACAGCGCATGAGAAAAAAGAAGTAAAAATGTATTTTCCATCGTTCATAGTTCAAAGTAGAGTGTAGAGATGTGCCTCTTCCGGTCCTATCACTGGTTTTGAAGCTACAAGTAAGAGATAACAAACTTTCATGAGTGTTACTACAGCGCCGTCATTCATCCGAAACTGAGATGTGAGTGACAAATAAGATTGATGAAACCACCAAAGTGGTGTCGTGGAGGAAGGTCTTAGCTCTACCACTAAGCCAAGCAAGATAGTCGAAACTTCACATAAACGAGTTAATCCGGTTGCGATGACACTTTTTTCTAAGAGAATTTGCTAAAACTCAAAGTATTACTGCAATTAATTGTCTTCTACACTACAAGACTATATGAAGTGTAAAGTCTCTTGATTGAGTGAAAAAGTTAAAACTTGAAAAATTAAATTTTTCTTCGGACCAATCCTGAAAACGTGTTTGCGAAATGTTAATACATACGTGAGATCACACCTAGTTTTGTAGAAAATATATCAACTATATTTTTTCTGTGACAAAAAGTTTTATATTATATTAATTTGGATTTCCAAGTAGATATGCAACTTTGACTAAAAAAAAATATAATTTGATTAAGAATATAATTTGCAACTCGAATATGCATTATTATAAAGAGTTCCTATTATCAACAATTGGAAAAATTCGCTATGAGTCACATGACAAGATCACAAGATAGCATACTTCGAGCCTTCAATTACTACAGACAAAAGTATTTAATAGTATCGTACCTTTGACTTTAAACATCCTTTGTATGTTAACAATATTACTGACGTCTTAAGATAATTCAAGAGTGGCAAAAAATCCATGCACAAAAGCTTTAACTACATTATCTCAAATTAAAAACAGGATTCAAACAACAACAAAAGTTGAACAAAAAGAGTAAAAGACCATGGGAAAATGTATTATTTTCGTCAATTCTTATCTCCTTATTTTATCTACTAACATTCTATAAATACACACTTAGACATATAAGCTTATAGAAACCAAAAACCATACTCAAGACTCATTATGACTAGCTCTATGAAGAAAATGATTCTTATCATTTTCATCACAACCATGGTTTTATCTCCGACAAGTTTTATCTCTTGTCTCGCAGGTAAGTAAACTGCTTAGTTAACTGATTTAATTTGAGAATTTACCTATCAATTTAGAGTTTTTTTTATGTATCTCTATTCGCATATGAAGATGTTCATGCTACTGAAAGTCCCACCGAACCAGCAGGCAAGAACATTGACAAACCTCATCACTAAATAATCAGAACATTAATGAGAGCATTTTCAATATTAATTTATCTTATTTGTAAACATTTTTTAATGATTATTTTGTAGCCTCTCACGTTACTGGAGGTGATAAAGTAGCATGTCCTGCTTGCCGCTGCTGTGAAGGCCCAAAACCTCCACCGGGAACTTGTTGCCGTTGTTGTTAAATGTTAATTAAGCTCAAAAATCAACTTCCTCGTAAACTTTAGTTAAGCCTCTTAATTACTATTAGGGTTCAATATCTACTTATGTTGTTGTAGTGTTGTGTATTCGTACTTGTCTTGACCAAATAAAAGTGTAGCTAGCCGCTTAAATCCATCCGTTGTTAGGATGGTGCTTTGGCCAAAGTGATTCGAATATACCTTTTATACACAAATACATGTTTAGAATGATGTGTTATTGTGTTACACTTTTAATTGGTCTTTAATTTTCACACAAACATGCATGAATAAATATTCTAACATATCATAGAGAGTGTTCCACATCAAAACCAATTTATAGTGGTTCATGGTAAAAAAAAATCATGAGTCTGGTATAAAAAAAACTTACCATAACATCATGAGTATGTTGTGTGATAGTGACATCAAAGAGATTGTGAAAATACTAAGATTAGAAAATAATTTGAGAAAACATCAGAAAAAAAATGGCGGAACTGTTGTTGGTGGAAACTCCAATCCCACAGCAAAAGCACTACGAATCCAAACCATTCCCGGCGGTGATATCACCACCGTCTGCTTCGATTCCAATTCCTGCTCTGTCTCTCCCACTATTCACTCAAACTATCAAAACTCAGAAACACTATCTCGATTCTCTCTTGCACGAATCCGGAGCAGTGCTATTCAGAGGTTTTCCGGTGAATTCCGCCGATGATTTCAACGACGTCGTTGAAGCTTTCGGTTTCGATGAGCTTCCTTACGTCGGAGGCGCTGCTCCTCGCACTAGCGTCGTCGGTCGTGTCTTCACTGCTAATGAATCTCCTCCTGATCAGAAGATTCCTTTTCACCACGAGATGGCTCAGGTATTGATCAAAATCAGATTTGGGTTTATGTGAATTTGATTTTTTACATCTAAAGTTTTGAGCTTTATTGAATTTGATTGATGGTGTTTGTTAGGTTCGTGAGTTTCCATCAAAGTTGTTCTTTTACTGTGAGATTGAGCCTAAGTGTGGTGGAGAGACTCCAATTGTGTTGAGTCATGTTGTGTATGAGAGAATGAAAGATAAACATCCAGAGTTTGTTCAGAGATTAGAGGAACATGGTTTGCTTTATGTTAGGGTTTTAGGTGAAGATGATGATCCTTCATCTCCCATTGGACGTGGTTGGAAATCTACATTCTTAACCCATGACAAGAACCTTGCTGAGCAAAGGTACTTCATCATCACTTGTAGATTCTCACAGTGTATGTTCGTTGAGGGGGCTTCTTGATAACATTGATGAAACTTGCTTTGATAGGGCGGTTGATTTGGGAATGAAACTGGAATGGACAGAGGATGGTGGAGCCAAGACGGTAATGGGTCCGATTCCGGCTATCAAATATGACGAGTCGAGAAACCGTAAAGTATGGTTTAACAGCATGGTAGCTGCTTATACGGGATGGGAGGATAAGCGGAATGATCCAAGAAAGGCTGTGACTTTTGGGGATGGAAAGCCTTTACCTGCGGATATAGTCCATGATTGTCTTAGGATTCTTGAAGAGGAATGTGTTGCTGTTCCGTGGCAGAGAGGAGATGTTTTGCTTATAGATAACTGGGCGGTTCTTCATTCTCGAAGACCGTTTGATCCTCCTCGTCGAGTTCTTGCATCACTCTGCAAATAGATTATGTTGTCTTTCATGCATAAATCAAAGCTTTGGATTTCGAATTTAGAGGCAACAACAACACTGTACATATTTTGGATACATATATGTGGGTACATAGTAACCCATTTCCTTATTCTAAACATGTCTTAACTACACTGCAGCAGAAACTATACAACATAAGAAGAAACCAAAGACAAACTCGTCGTCCTTCTTTTATTGTCCGCGGGATTGAAGCTTTTGCTTTAAGATCTTGCAAAGAAACTCGACTCAGAGCTCCTCGTGTAGCTTTGAGGACTTAGATGGTTTCAGGCCTGGTTTGAGGAATTCAGAAAGCCATTTTGCGGATTCTTTCTCCATACGAGTCAAGTTGTTCTTGAAGTCTATGTAGTAAACTCCGAACCTAGCTGTGTACCCGTCTTGCCACTCGAAGTTGTCCATTAAAGACCACAAGAAATACGATGTAACATTCACCTTGTCTTCACTGCAAGATACAAAAAATTGAATCTAAATGGAAAAAAACATTTGTACTTAAAAGATCAAAGCTTACAACAAAGTGAGGAACTGATCTCACCATATAGCTTCATTCAGTGCCAAAAGATGCCTCTGGAGATAGTATTTCCTGTTGTGGTCGTTGAGAGCAACGCTAAGATCTGTATCTTTATCGCCAAGGTCCTCCCCGTAGCCTATAAAAATAAGATTCCGAAAATCAACAAAAGTAGAAAAACGGTATATTATAATAAAAGAAGATTTTGAATTCTTTAGTAACCATTCTCAGTGATTATGATCTCAGGGCTGTTGTATCTGTCCTTAATGTATTTCATGAGCTTCCTCAAACCCTTAGCGTAGACAGCCATCTTAGCAGTGTTGGGCTACAAGAAATGATAGTTGTAAAGTAATTAAATCATAAATTAAAAAAAAAAAAACTTTTTGGTTAAGGAAAGTTGTTTACCTGGCTACCAATTTTAATGGATCCATCCACAGTCTTCGCTGAAAATGTTTTTAAGAATTTAGTTTTAGTAGATTACTAAAGTTTTGGTTTTGCTAGTTATGTTAACACATTGACATATAGCATAATATATCATTTAACATGATGTACTATTGTATTAGGTAAGGAATAACGAAATAAACGAATCTTACGTTCAAATTCGACTAGAGCATCTGTAGCCCAAGTCGGGTTCCGACTATCAACCTTCTGGTCAGCCTTTGCAAAGAAGGAAGTGTAATAGTTTATTCCCACGAAGTCTGTCGAATCTTTCAGTTTTGCCTTTTGGGCTTTGGTAAATCTTGGCAACCGAGATCCAACCGCGTCTTTCATAGACTGAGGATAGTCCCCGAACGTGGTAGGATCCAAATGCCTAAAGAAAAAGAAAAACACAATGTTGCAATTATGTATATATATAATCAAGAATAACATTAAAATATATCAAGAGTTGATGATTTGTGTTTTTAACCAGCCAATGACGAAATCAAGCACACGGTTTACAGTCGCTTGACCTCCTTCCACATCTTCGGGTTCAAACCAAGCTGGACTATGAGCGATTCCGATTTTACCACCTTTGCACTTTTTCAAAAAACCGAAAAATTAATAAGTAAAACTTTTAAAAAAGTTGGTTTATATGTCACTGTGGAGAAACGAATGTGATTAAATAGGGTATTCTGTTTTTACCTTTTCGCATTTTCGGAAAGCATCAACAGCTTCAGCATGACCCACGAGTAAATTGTGACTGACAACATAAGGTTCGAATCCTGACCGTCCATCTTGACAAAGCTTTCCAAACTCTTTGACGTAAGGAGAACAACGTCCTGGTGCTTTCTTCCCAACGTCGTAGCCCGAACGGCTAAAGACCCATGGCTCGTTGAACGTAATCCAGTTTTTCACTTTGTCCCCATACTCGTGGAACGTGAAGTTTGCATACTCCACAAAATCAGGCCTATATATTCACATTTTAAAGTAAGCAATTATACTTTGATATTACGTATAGTAGAAAAATTACTATTGTACGAAACAACTTAAAAACAATAATCAAATGTGAAGATATGACATGTACACTTACACAATACGTTCGCTTAAAAAGCCACCGTATTCATCTTCCAAATCGGCGGGAGTATCCCAATGAAAAACCGTTACTAATGGTGTTATGTCTGAAAAACAATAATTTAGTGAGAGTTAGTTTTTTGCAGTTACTATATGTTACTACGATAAATAAATAAAAATGTAGATATAATTGTGGATATATAGAGTTAGAGAGAGTCTATGACCATTTTTAAGGAGCTCATCAATAAGATCGTGGTAAAATTGAACTCCTTCTTTGCTTATTCCTTTCTCCATCCTCCCATCTGTTATATTATTCAGTAACCAGCTCTTGTTGGAAACCAATAGTAATTCTAAAATTCTCGTGGCCTATTTTTATTTGTTGAGGAACTCATGAATGGTTTAACTTACGAGGAAATATTCTTGGCCACGAAATAGAAAGTCTAAAACCATCAGTGTTCAGCTTTTTCATCAACTGGATATCCTCCTGTTGATTTAGATAGGCATACGAAACATTAGTTATAAAATTAAGTAATTAACATGACTTCGTAGAGCCCATGAATCTAACGATTCACTATGAAAATTCTAATCGATAAAACTTAATAAAATAAATAACTATAAAAACTGAACCTTATGATGCACTTTATCCTAAGTGTTATATAGTTACCAACTTTTACAAGATTAACTTAGTTCTTTTTTTATTTAACTATTCATCTTGTGTTGTTCCAAATTATTCTTTATACAGTTTTGATAAAATGTTTTCCCGAAATTAATTATCTGGACTACTTCAATCATCTTTTAGTTGTTCGAACTACACGTGAGAAAATGATACTATCAATGATCAAACGTTTAAAAAGAGAATCTAGAAGCTAATACCTTGTAGCGATGGTAGAAATCGACGGCCTCGTCAGCATTGTGATTCTTAACTCTATCTGCAGTTTAAATATAGTACAAAATGTTATTTATTATCACCAGATATCTGGTTCGCTACACAGTTACTTACTATAATACTGGTCGTTAACAACTCTTTATAATACCTCTTGGAATCAAATTCATAATAACACACGAGTGATGAATGCATGTTTTAAAAAAACCGACAACTAATAAGTGGACATATATATGCTTCGTGGTCGAAATAAATAGAAAAGAAAAGAGACAGACGTGGAAATTTCTTGGTGTAGATGTCCCACAGGCTTGGACCTCTGCAACCTTCATTTACTGCACCTTCCACCTATTTTAACCATATAAATACATAAATCATTTTCATTGTTCCATTTCCCAACATATTCTTAGCTTCACCCAATGTTTTGTAAGTGTTTTAATATCACCATTTCTATGGATATTTTATCTATTTTGTATACATATACATGTACCTGAAAGGCTGCGGTTGCGGTACCAAACATAAAGCCCTCCGGAAAACTTGCACGGCTAAGAGTTTCGGTCTTCGGGCAAACAGGTCCTTCTTCAGCCCTTGTCGGAGAGCCGACAAGACTTATTAGTAAAAGTAACCCCAAGAGAGGAATCTTCATTGTTGATTTTTTTTTATAAGCTCACGAGTGTGTTTTTGGTCAAAAAGTTCAAAACAAAGTGGAAGACTATGTTGATTTGAAAGGAGAAATATCGTTATATATTTATAGATATATACATGCATATATGCATGTACGTGACACCGATCAGGTGATGAATTTCAAAGCCCAAATTGTATTTGGAGGCCGCCAAGTGTATTTACACTATTACATGCAGATTGATCAGTTCTTGAAGGCCAAGTGTCTTTTTGTCACTCTCACTATTGCATGCACATTGTCAATTTTCTGTTATAGTCTCCTCGTTTTAAGGCGTGATATTCGCATGTGTTTGTAATATTCGCATGTGTTACACATTATGTGTACGTCAAATAAATCTCACATCTGGATGTTAAGATTGAGTGTACGATTCTGTAGAAGCACAAGTGGATATTGAGACCAAGTGTTTGATATTTGAAGGGTCATAAGCGGATTAGAATTTTAATAAGTGGAACAATTATCATATAGAGTAACGTGTGATCTTTAGATCCACAAGTTTGGGTTTGAGTCAGTCGCTATCTAAATAAGTCTCCATGTCTATATAAAAACGCACTTGCATGCATCAGTCATCACCACACCAACTCTCTCATCTCTTTTTGTCAACAAAAAAAAAACACAGAAGTACGTACGTAGCCTCTCTTTCTTAATGGTTCACTTCATTATTTGCATTTATTATAGCGTTACAAGAAGTTACAACTACAAAAGGAAAACTTAATTCTCTTCACCCTTTTGTATATATTATTTTTCAGTTATCTTACAAGTATAATGAAAATGTTATAAATTTATCTGAAAAATGAAAAATGCATAGCCGTTTTTGTTTTTTTTAATGAAAAGTTTAACAACCGGTAAGATATGATCAGATACAATGGCGGCCGCAACGATGTCTTGGGACGACGGGAAGCACATGAAGGTGAAGAGGGTGCAGATTACATATGAAGATGTTATCAACTCCATAGAGGCTGAATACGACGGAGACACTCATAACCCTCACCATCACGGCACTCCTGGCAAGAAATCTGACGGCGTAAGGGTTTAACAATGTTGTAAAACCTAACTTTTCACATAAAAGATATTTACATGAGTAGCAAAAAAAATAATCTGACGGCGTTAGCTAGTACTCTTCACGACCTTCTCCATATATACTACATCTTTCAATTTATGGATGTTGCAATGGGTTTAGTTTGGTCGGTCTCGGTCTTGTGGTCTTGACTCTTGACGGGTTGCCTTAGTTTGATTAACTGACACTTAATTACTAAATGAAAAGAAAAAATGATGGGTCCTGCTAGGTCTAATAATAGCATATAAAAATGAATTAGGGCTAGGAAAATTTTGGTCTACTATATTTTTGTTTATAATGATTTATTTATTGTATACTTTGATCGAACTAATGTAATATATTTGTTTTTGTAGGTGAGCTTGAGCCCAGACGAGTACATAACAGATGTTACTGGCTACTACAAAACTACAGGGGCTGAAGATGCTATAGCAGCATTGGCTTTTAAGACCAACAAAACTGAATATGGTCCTTACGGAAACAAAACAAGGAACCAATTCTCCATTCATGCTCCTAAAGATAATCAGATAGCTGGTTTCCAAGGAATTAGCAGCAATGTTCTCAACTCTATTGACGTCCACTTTGCTCCCTTACCTTCCTCTTCGTCGTCATCGTCCAGTTTGAGTCAAGCCAACAAAGTTGATGCTCAAGGTGGGAAAGGAGGAACATCATGGGACGATGGTGCTCATGATCATGTAAGACGAGTGTACATTGGACAAGGTGATTCTGGTGTCACTTATGTCAAGTTCGAGTACGAGAAGGACGATAAGAAGGAATCACGCGAACACGGAAAGAAGACCCTTCTAGGAGCAGAAGTGGTGAGTATGTTTAGTTCCTTTCCTATATTATAACTAGAAAGTTCAAATCCGTTGTACTTTAGTTATATTATGACCGATCTTGCCAAAGAATTAACTTATTTGAAATCTCTGTATAGTTTGAGGTTGATCCAGACGACTACATCACATCAGTGGAAGTGCAATCTGACAGGATATTTGGGCAAGACACGGAAGTTATCACCTCCTTAATCTTCAAAACATCCAAAGGGAAATTCTCACCGCCCTTTGGACTCGAGGGTTCACAGAAATATGAACTCAAGGACAAGAATGGTGGTAAACTCGTTGGGTTCCATGGGCGAGTAGGCGGCGAACTTCTTAATGCTCTGGGAGCTTATTTCGCTCCTTCATCCGGTCGTGGTACCCCTTCAGCCACTCAGCCACCTGGATCAGCTCAACCAACTGGATCAGCTGGTGCTAAGAAACTAGAAGCAAAAGGTGGTAACGTGGGAAATCCATGGGACGATGGTCCTCATGAAGGTGTGAGGAAAGTGTATATAGGTCAGGGTGATTCTGGTGTATCATACGTCAAGTTTGTCTACGACAAGGACTCTAAGGAGGTCCCCGGAAATGATCATGGGAAAAGAACACTACTTGCACCTGAAGAGGTCAAATATGTATACACATAGAAGAACCAGCATATAACCTCATTTCTAAATTATTGTTTCATATTAGATTTTTTTTTTGTTTTTTTTTTTTGCAGTTCCTTCTTGAATATCCAAACGAATATATAACATCGGTGGAGCTTAACTATGACAAAATATTTGGAACTGAAGGTGAAATCATAACGATGCTTAGGTTCACAACGAACAAGCGAACCTCTCCACCTTTTGGACTTGAAGGTGCCAAAAGCGTCCTACTCAAAGAAGACGGCCACAAGATAGTTGGCTTCCATGGCAAAGCGGGTGCTGACATAATTCACCAAGTTGGAGTCCATGTCAAGCCTATTTCCAAGTGAAGTTTGTAATATTTTCTCAAGTCCCGGTCTAATAAAAATGAGCTATCAAAAAATCTCTGTTCTAGAAATTGTCATTGTACTTGTGTAAATGGTAATAAGGTCTTTGACAATATGCTACTTGTGTGTTTGTTTGTGTTTCAATGTCTCCTTATACTGTACTGGATTGGAGTCTGTAACACTGTTTCAACGGTTTCTAAGACGTATATATAAAATCTTGGTTACGTTGATTCATATAATCATATATCTAATTTGCAAAGTGGACAGTTGTGGGTTGTGGCAAACGTGGTTGTGGCGGTCGACGAATCATCCATTGGAGAAGACTAGTGGCATAACACATCACTAATTCTCTCTTTCTTATCCATGGTTATTACTTTCGCTCTACTTTTAAAAACTATATGATCCAAAAGATCATATATGATTTGTTACCCTGCAATTTAATTTGAAAACCTTTTATCTAAAAAAGAGATTTATTTCTTATAATATGATTCTGTTTTGGCATGAAATGGATCAAAATTAAAATAACGCATACAAATTTCATTTTCTTATTATTGAAAATTAATGGATAAGAATCTTCATAAATTTTAAATAATTTCATTTTATAATATTTATAAAAAAATATTCTAATGGTTTGATGCATAATGGATTAAAATATTCCATTTATCCTATTTTATAAAATTGGTTAAAATCATATATTAAGAAATAAGAAATATTTTTCATTTATGAATATTCAGTCAATAAAAGAAAAAGAATACTGCCCAATTCATCATAAACTATTAAATTAACATAAATTATGTATAAAACTAGAGAAAACCTTATGAAATAGAATAAAAATAAAAGCCTAAAACATCTTATATATTATAAAAGCCTTAAGTATAAAGCTAAAGAGAAACTGCAAATTTGAGGTCAATACTTTTACAACCTTTTTGTGTAGAACCACAAATTTTAAAGTTTTTGTTTTTATAGTGTTATTGCTTTCTTATTAGACCTTTTTTTTTCTTTGTTACGGATTGTTCTTCTTCTTCAGAGCACACAAGCTCTGAGATCCCATCAATAAATGGCGGTAACAGAGTCCTCTGTTTATTTACTCTAACAAGTCCTTTAAGGTTTTAATAACCCAGTTTCATGGGGGTTACTTCCTTGTATCTAGCCCTGTACGTTCCTCTTCTTTCATTTACTTATCTAATCACGACGAACACTTTCCCCAATTTCCCAAAAATCTCATCTTTTACAATCGATTTCTCTACATTGTAATTCTTCCACATAGTTTCTCTGGATAGTTTCATTAAAGTTTGAGTTTTTATTGTTTTTCAATTAGTTTATCTGTGACATTTATTCTTCTTGCGAGCAACATCGACTGATTCTTACCTGTATGTTTCGATTTCACATAGACACACGAGAGAACGCTAATTTCTAGTCCTCTGTTTTCGTGGATCAGTCTGTTTTTTCTATGCAATTGTGTGTTCTTGATGTTGTTGACACAATGATTTCAGGTTATAGCAAGGAGCTCGTGATCATGAGTGGTACAGAGTTAGATGAGCCTGGAAAGTTAAAACGTGCTGTCATTGATGCTTCTGCTGGTGGTGTTGCTGGTGCGATTTCACGTATGGTTACCTCTCCCCTTGATGTTATCAAGATTAGATTTCAGGTAAGTAAAGAGTCCTAGTTCATTGGTTTTTGTGGATTTGGATTATGCACATATGTGTTTGTGACTCAAGAAAATTTCTTGGCATGTTAAACATCTTTGCTTTGAGAAAGTAAGAGCAAAAGGAATGGTTATTGAAGTGAAAGTATTGAAATTTTCAGGTTCAGTTGGAGCCTACAGCTACATGGGCTCTGAAAGATTCTCAGCTGAAACCGAAGTACAATGGTTTGTTTCGAACAACGAAGGATATCTTTAGAGAGGAAGGTTTATCGGTAAGTCGTTGCCTAGATAATGTTCTTTTGAAGGTGTTAACTGTTGTATTTTGTTATGCTGAGTCATTTACCAATGTTGTCATCGATGCAAAGTGTTCACACCAATTCTTTTCTTGGCAAATGATTTTTCATCATCTCTAATGGTAAGCTTAGTTTTGTTGAGTTGGAATGTGAAGTGTTATAAATATCTTGATTACGATGCAGCCTCGTTGATTTAGACTTGTCTGATGTTTGAGAATCTCCACGGTTATGATACATGATATTCAACTGCAGATTTTGAGCACTCATAGATAGCCTTTTTCTCTCTACAATTTTGTGGACACTGATAACTCAATGAATGACCTTATTCTAGACTGCTTTAGGAATTGATTTCTTATGGCTAATAGACACTTTCTGAATTTTAAATCAAGTTGCTTATGGCAGGGTTTCTGGCGTGGAAATGTTCCAGCTTTACTTATGGTTGTGCCTTATACATCCATACAATTTGCAGTCTTACATAAGGTGAAGTCTTTTGCCGCTGGTTCATCAAAGGCCGGTACATCACTAACTTTGAATAAATCTGTTAGTGACATGTATTATATATCCAAGGTGTGATCTGTACACTTTAAAACGCTTAGGTTCATGTAAATTTAACTCCTTTAAATGAGCTGTTTATGGCGACATGACTTGGCTTTATATAATTCATCTACATATCAAACCCCTTGAAAATTACACAAACCACAAAAGAGAGAACATTCCACAATGTTTCAGAAAGTTAAAAGATAGATTTTAGCATGTTGTTTTTGACAGGAATTCTGAATTCTGATCTTCTGCAGAAAATCATGCTCAACTGAGCCCTTATCTTTCTTACATCAGTGGGGCACTAGCAGGGTGTGCAGCAACAGTTGGATCGTATCCGTTTGACCTATTGCGGACTGTATTGGCGTCCCAGGGTGAGCCAAAGGTACAATATTTCTTCAGTAAAAGAATGTGATGACATAGTTATGGGTTCTCTGTAACGTTTACTCCTGTAAAATCAACAATATAGTTTGAGAAAGAAAGGAAAAGGATAAAGTTTTGAGAATGCGTTGACATAAATAAAGTCATTTTTTGAGAAAGCGTGAAACCCATCTATGGAGTTCTCTGATATTCATAGAAATTTTTATTATTTCACTGATGTCTTAGTTAACCATGAATTTATTATCAGCTATTGACGATTGATATATCGAAATTTTTGGGTTAGGTGTATCCAAATATGAGGTCAGCATTTCTGAGTATAGTGCAAACTCGTGGAATCAAAGGGTTGTATGCAGGATTGTCCCCTACTCTGATCGAGATCATTCCTTATGCTGGTCTGCAGTTTGGCACCTATGACACATTTAAACGCTGGAGTATGGTAAGCTATAGCTTCATGAATGTTCTCAATTTTTTTTTCCTTTGGAATATATAACATAGATACACACCATTGCCTCCACCACAACTTTGTGTTCTAAGCAGCAGATTATCTTGAAGCGGTATCTGGAGTTCTCATCTCACTGTTGGTATACATTTTGCGCTAGGTATATAATAAGCGATACCGATCTTCTTCATCAAGCTCAACGAATCCAAGTGATAGTCTTTCTAGCTTTCAGCTTTTCCTTTGCGGTTTAGCTTCGGGCACTGTTTCTAAACTAGTCTGTCATCCGCTTGATGTTGTCAAGAAAAGATTCCAGGTTAGTTTTTTGCCATCTTGTGTTTTAGCTATGTGTTCTTAATGTTTTACCACCGAAGTCCATGTTACCAGAAGCCTAAAGTGATTTTACAAAGCATTTTAGATCAAACATCAAGGTTTGATACAAGAATGTTTGTCGCTGCAGGTCGAAGGTCTGCAACGTCACCCAAAATATGGAGCCCGAGTAGAGCTGAATGCTTACAAGAACATGTTTGACGGTTTAGGGCAGATATTAAGATCTGAAGGTTGGCACGGGCTTTATAAAGGCATTGTTCCATCAACCATTAAAGCTGCACCTGCTGGTGCTGTAACATTTGTGGCCTATGAACTTGCATCCGATTGGTTTGAGGCAAATTTGACCTGAACTTGTAAAATTCTTCAATTCTATTTGTAAATCTTATTCTATTTTGCTTTTGAGTAATAAGTAATATAAGATTCCATCCTTCTCTGAACAGAGACCAATAATGCAAACTCTTTCTTACTAGGAACGGTAGATTTTCACTAAATCTATTCATTCATATCAGCAAAGTGTGTTACTGCTGCAGTTTTCAAAAAGAATCATGGCTTGGTTGAAAAAAGCTTTGTATTCTTAGCTACACAGTTTTACATTATTGCTCAGCGAAAACTAAAATTTAAAGTCAATGTCATCTTTGGTTCTGTGTTACTCATCGAGGCACAAAACTTTCTAAAAACTGGCAAGGACAAAAGAAACCAACCAGTTCTGATTACTTCTGAATATGAACGAACAGAGCCTTTACTTTTTTATTCATATTGTTTCTTCTGCTTATCAGTAATCTCTTGAGGTAAAGACAGGAACTGAGTGATCTTCTGAACCTGAGAGACATCAATCCGGTATTTTTCAGCTATCTCGTTAACACCCATTGGACCATGGTGATCCTGAGATTTTCCCTGAAAGAGAAGCATGATGTGTCGCACTTGTGCTACGTTCAACGTTCCTTGAGGCACCGGGTTTTCCTCATATCTTGTTGATTCAGGAGTTGTGTTCCGGAGCTTTGGGAGTGGCCTTTTCGATGTCTCAACTACTGATGCCTATATAAATCACAAGTCTTATCAGTTTAGTCAGATAGATATATGTCTTCATGGATTTATACACAGGAAAGACCAAAACCCGCAACTATATGGCCCTTTTGCATTATCTACATTTCTACATTTCATCTCTTATCCTAAACTTAATTTACACCATCAATCACTGTCAGCTTTAAGATTACCAGCAGAAGAATGAGACAAAATCTGTTCACTTCTTAGTTATGCTAACTATTTCATTGGTGTGACACAAAACGCTATCAAAGGTTTTCTAATCTGGTTACGCTACATTAAACAGTTACTCTAAAATGTGAACTTGTTCAGTCCAATATAAAATTCTAGATTGTTGCCAGAGACTCTGGGGCAAAAACCTTAACATATATTCCAGAGCAGAATTAGAAAGCAACCCAGCATTGTTCATGAAACCTTTTGAACCCATCTTATCTCTAATACCTTAAAATCAACCAGTAACGAAACCTTTTGAACCCATCTTATCTCTAATACCTTAAAATCAACCAGTAACGAAACCTTTACATGACTAATGACAAAAACTCCACAAGATGTGACTAAGAGGCAAGACAAAGGGTTCATATACCATTCTCAACAGCTACATAACTAAGATAAGCACCAACTATCAATGCAGGTAATCAGGTGGATCTATATTAAACATCCAAAAGTCACATACTTGTCCTGATGAGAGGACGAGAATCGAATCAATGCATCAAATCAAACAAGAGATAAACAAAGCTTAAGGAAACAACACTACAAACCTCTCCCATCTCAGCTTTGCCTCCAGGTTTAGCTTTTATTCTCCCAACCATTTGGTTCAACATTGTATCATACTTGGGGTCTCGTTCCTCTAAAACATTATCCTCACTGGTTCTTCGACCTTTATCTAACAACAGATACATACCCAAATTCAGATCAAAAACGAACAAAAATTTGGAAACGGTTAAGAAGCAGCCCATCAATCTAAATGTTTATAACGGTGAAAACTTTCGAATACCCAAATGCGAGAGATTTAGGGTTTATACCAGAAACTCCATCAACGGCGGCAGTAGACGGAGACGATTTCACGGCACTGAGCTCCTCCGTAGGAAGCGATCTCCGATCAATGGAGACTCTTGATGGTGATGATCTCTCAACTTCTTTGATTTTCCCAACAGCTCGACGCAATTGCTGACCCATCACCGCAAAAACACACACTCTCTTTCAGAAACAGAAAGAGTCCAATGGATTACGAAAAGAATCGAAATTTGTAGGTATTTTTCTGCTGCATCCGATGATTACAATGGGGGAGAATTCGAATTGGAATCAAAGGGTAGTGGAAGTAGCTTCATCAGCTGTGTTCTTCTTCATGTATTGAATGGGGCAGAGAGAAGAAGAACGTGTTCGTGTTGAAAGAGTTACACGCGCTCGCTTTGAGAGCTTGAAATAAGTGAATAATATTAAGTCAGTACTACGTCGTTTTGAATTACCAGATAGTACTATGTTGTTAACACATGGACCAAAAATCAAAACATTTCTTGAACTTTCGAACCGGAGGATCATAACATAGATTACATGACCTTTCACATGACTAATTAACAAAACGTTGAAAAAACTTTAAACTTTTATTCTGGTGTATTATCCTCCGATGATGGAACCGGAACAAGACTTGGAAGATATGTATAGCCGGAGATAAAAGGCCAACTAAAACCTAGTTGGTGTTGTTCTATCTCATCTTGGCTTTTGATCTCATCCTCTCCAATAACGTAGATGTTGACGGCTACGTTTCTTTTATCTGCCAATACTTCCTCACAACATACTACGATCCTATTATTCTTATCAATGAAATGCACCGGATAAGAAAGATTCTCAAAAGCCAGCAATACCGGGAGATCAGGTCTTGTCACACTAAATAACTTGGTCCATAAGATACTCACTCCGTTCTTAACCTTGTTAGTAACCCATACATCGATCTTTGATGTTTCTTTGCTTTGGTGTAACAAAGAAAGATTGTCTCCTTTGAAAGCTGATAAAGCTACAACATTATGTACATCATACCTAACGGGAAGAGAGCACAAGGGCTCAAATGTCTCTGTAGAGAAGTTAAAGCTTTGGATGAAGATGTCGGGTTTACGGTTCCATTTAGCAATCCAATACATGTTTCCTTTGAGTGACAAACCTTTACAACGCAAAACCACATGCCAATCCAAAGAAACTTTAAAAGTTTTCCAAGAATTAGACTTTAATTCATAAATATCAACCTCTGGTTTGTAAGAGCCCGTATTTGCATACTCGTTTTTGGTAAAAACACCGTTTACGAACCTCAAGATTTTGTAGCTATCCCGAGATAAACCGTCATATCCAATGCCGTAGCAACTACAACCCCGGAAAGAAGGATTCAGGAGAAAGATCCATCTAACCTGGTTCAAACATGGGTTCCAAACTGCCATTGAACCTGTTTCGAAAATGCATAACAATAACCCGTCGCAGGGAACCATAGTATAAATCTCACCTTTCACTTGAAACTTGTTAGGAAGTGAAAAAGATGAGCAAGCTCCAACTACCGGGTTGATGATCTTAACCATTTGATTGGTCCTTATGATATGTTCCCGAACAAGAGCTAAGTGCTTGTAAATGAATCTCTTGTCGTTGAAAAGAGCGAGCCATCGTTTGCACGTCAACTTGAGTCGTAAAAGAGATTTAGTTGGAACCCTACAAAGTATTTCTTCAAATAACTCAAAAGGCAACAATGAACATTCTTTGGAATCCATGGCCATGGAGAGGTATGGCTTCTGGATCTTTGTGAATAGATTTATGCATGAAGCTATATATAATTTAACATGTTGGAACCACGCCATCTTATAAAGATTGTTTTAAAAGAGAATCTGATTCAAATATTTGGAAATAAAGATGGTGTGGCGTGGATCAACATTTGTCAACTTAATTATCTAATTTTACAAAACTAAAATAGATGGATAAAGCAATTAAAGTAAGTAAAATAAAGAAAAAATCTGAAATATATATTTTCCCTCAAAAGTTCCAGTCAATTTCCTATTGTTCCCTATGAGATTTTATTCCATATAAACTAATATTAGCATTTGGTGAACTATAAATATGATTTGTTAAGATATTCTTAAATCAAAACTTTTTAAAAACTATATTATTATATAGTTATAGCAAAAGATTGCGTGGACCAGCATTCCAACTTGTCTAGTTAAGAAAACTTAAATATATATATATATATACCAATTAAAGCAAAATGAATTAGATTTTGTAATATATATATACCAATTAAAGCAAAATGAATTAGATTTTGTAATATATATATATTCCCATAAAAGCTCCGGTCAAATTTCCTAGCGTTCAAATAAATTTTATTTTAATCTTTCATTTAACATAGTTATTTTGTGTTGCCCACAATAAGATGCCCCAAAAAGCCCAAATGAAACTAGTCAATAAGATACACCAAAAGGAAGAAGCCCAACACTAAGGCCATGATTGAAACAACTAAAACTTGAATGAGTTAGCTTCCAATTTAAGGAGATGATGCGAATATCGTTGAAGAAGAGATATTACTACTTGTAGTTCATTTCCACTGATCGCAAGCCAAAAAAGTAGTTAGGTTCTGGTGGTGAGGAAAAGTGTAAAAATGATAAATAAGATTGAGAGGTTCTGCTTAGTTTAATTAAAGTAGCATTTCCAAAATACTTTTTTTTTGCTCGAGTCAGTAGTAATAGTCTTTTGTGTTTTCTTCATTAGACATAATCATGATACCAAACCAAACACATTCCTCTTTCTTCGGAATAACTATTATTTTCTATTTTATTTTTGTTTTTTTCTCCTCCCACAGATTGTAACCTTTATCGTCAAGTTGTAATTAAAAAGATTCCTCTAAACAATTCGTCAAAAAGCTGAAAAGATTCCTCTAAAAAAAATTTCACTACACTTCTAGATTGTCTTTAGACTAGTACAATCTCCTGTGTTGACCTAAATGCACAATAGATTGTTAATTTAAAATGAAGAAATGCGAAAACATTTTTAATCTAAGTTTGTGGTTGGTGAGTCGAATGTTATGAATAAAACTCATGACTTTTATGTTAAATACGTATGAAAATTACTATGAAGAAAAGTAACAAGAAAAATAGTGAAAAGAAAGAAAAAGAGAAGAAGGCACAATGTGGGAAGGAAGTGCGACGAGAAGATCACTAGATTTGGTCGGCACATCACTTTCTCTCTTAAACTCATAAACACAAAGCATGGCCCCTACCTTAACGTACCCACTTTCTTCTTTTCAACCCCACAATTTCTAATATCCTCAAGCTCACCCTCTCCACATTTAGTGTGCTCTTTTTCTTTTTCTTGTTCTTTTACAAATAAATAAATAAATTATTCTAATTTATTTTGTACTTTTGTTCCCCATTGGATTGCAAGTCTACTTAGATCTTCAATCTTCGTGGTCGAGAGGTTGAGAGAGAGAGAGAGACGTACAAGTTTCAAGTATGAGTAAAGACTTCCAAATTAAGACATTGGTTTGCAAGTTGAAATTCAGTCACCACTACTTCATCATATACTTTTTGTAACCCTTCTCTTTCAATACACGTATATACTTGATCAGTCTGTTCTCATCAAAATATATACATTGATTACAAAAATAATTTCAATTGATGTGTTAATTTTTAGATATATTGGCCTTAATCGAACATGAAAAATGGACACTTTGAATACAGCCAAAGTTGTGTGTTGGTAATTGTAAGGAAACATCGATAGTGATTAACACTACCCTAAGACCGTTGAAAGAAATCAAAAGAATGAACCCTCTTTGAAAAATTTAGGAGACACTTTAGAGAACTTATGAATAGTTTAAAAAAAAAAAAACTCTATTATTCATTTGGTTCTACTTGTTCAACTTGGTTAAAAATGGAGGAAAGATGAACTATGTATAGAATCCAAAACTACAAAATATCTAACAATATTTATCCTAATCTAGAAAACATTCAACCATAATATCTAGATTTTTCTCTGCAAATATATCTAGATTTTTCGACATGTATATCAAGATAATCAAAGAATAGGATTCTTAAAACACTTAAAGAGGTGATGATATTTTATGATGTTTCTAGAGAAGCTCTAGAATTTGAATTTGGTCCAATAAAGGATAATCGGATAATGAACCAATAATTAAGTTTGACTCAAAAATTAATTCAGTTTCAGTAACACTATTTGTTGTGGTCTTGTGGACACAAACAATGAGATCTATACAACTATGGGTGATATGAATCCCAAGTAACAAATAAAAAGGGCAATGAACTGATAGTGATTTGAGTTGAAAATTCATAAAAGTTAATATGGTGATAGAAGTTAAACATACATTGGCCTTTACCGACTAACTCGAACTGAAATCAATCTAACAAAAAATAGGTTCGATTGATTCGATTGGAATTTTGTCAAGAATAAGAACCATTATCTTGAATTTGTGTGTTAGCAATGCTACATCAAGAGTAAGATAGAAATTAGAGACTATGGATTCGAGTTAGATGTCAATAAACCTTAACAATATGGATTTTTTTCTCCGATTAATCTAACTAATTGGCACGTTAGGTGAATTTCAACTATAATTGGTCTCCGTTTGCTTTTGGGAAAGAGAGAAAAAAAAAAAAAAAAAAAAGGCAAACTTTAGGAAAACTGAATTTTCAAGAAACTTGACTTTTAATTTGTAAGCATTGTCTCGTTTCGTATACCGACCGTCAATAAAGTGTAACTTAACGAATCTCTTTTTGCTGGATTTTCCTAAAACACTGATCCTATGACACTCTTACATATTATTTTATCTTTTAAATGTAATAAAAGCAAGAAAACATACATAATATTAATATATGTTCATACTATGGTTCATACAGGAAAATTCGTATCATAACATTTTTTCATCATTTATTTGTTCCATAGAGAGGCTAAAGTAGGGATAAAACGTCACCTCTTATTCACTTTTCTTTTATTTCGTTTACCAATAAAAATAAATAATATATGAAAGTAACATGGTAGTATAATTGGAGTGAATATGTAAGAACATTAATTGGAATACAAATTTACTACACCAAAAACTATTTTTAACCAAATATGTCACCAAATTCAATAGAATTTACACTAATTTTTATTGGGAACACATGTTCCCATCATGGCCTCTTTCCTCCTCCACTGGTTATTACTGATAAAATAATAACATTAGACACTTAACAACGGTTGATTCTCTGGTATTAATGAAAAAAGAATTTCGAAAGTGCACAAAATGGACCCCAAACTCCACAAAACCTGCAACACACTCAATTATACGCACAACATGCAAACAATAATAAACATCACTGACCATCCAAGTATTTCTTCTATATATGTAGACTCTCACTCTTTTACGACTCAAAGAGCAAAGAGCTAAAGTCCAAAACCAAACACAAAAACAAAAATCTAAATTTCTTTCTTGGTCTGCTTTCAATATGGCTCCTCTACCTATTTCTTCGATTAGAGTTGGGAAAATAGATGATGTTCAAGAACTCATAAAATCCAAACCAAACAAAGTTCCAGAGAGATTCATTAGAGAAGAGTATGAGAGAGGAGTCGTTGTGTCGTCTCTTAAGACTCATCATCTTCATCATCAGATTCCTGTTATTGATCTCTCTAAGCTCTCTAAACCCGACAATGATGATTTTTTCTTTGAGATTCTTAAGCTCTCACAAGCTTGTGAAGACTGGGGATTTTTCCAGGTATTATTATGTTATTTCAACTAGGAAATTTTCTTTTATCAAAGTAATATCTAATAATCTAGTTTCGACATTGGACACTTCATATTTTCTTTTAATAGTTGGGTTCACTAGGCCATATAATAAATTTTAGAAAAATGAATCTCATGATTTGGTTGTTGACTGCAAGATAGGTTATAAATCATGGGATAGAAGTGGAGGTTGTGGAAGATATAGAGGAAGTGGCTTCAGAGTTCTTTGATATGCCATTGGAGGAGAAGAAGAAGTATCCAATGGAGCCAGGTACCGTACAAGGTTATGGTCAAGCTTTCATATTCTCCGAAGATCAGAAACTTGATTGGTGCAACATGTTTGCCCTTGGTGTTCATCCTCCACAAATTCGCAACCCCAAACTATGGCCCTCTAAACCGGCCCGGTTCAGGTCTTTTTTCTTTTCTTTCTAGACTTGTTTTGGTTACTTCTTCATTTTAACTACTCTTTCTTAAGTGATCATATATATAGGAATAGTGTAGTTAATTTGCGAGCATATGACACGTAAATTCAAATAGTTTATACTAATAAGTGTCATCTGCGTTCGAAATAAGGGTTCAAGTTTTAAAAAGCTTTAGTGGATGGATCATAGCTTAGATATATATATAATTTTTTCTGAACAACGTTTGAGTAAATTACTATTATTATTTTCTCTATCTATAGTGAAAGTCTTGAAGGTTACTCAAAAGAGATAAGGGAACTATGCAAAAGGTTGTTGAAGTATATAGCAATAAGCTTGGGTCTAAAAGAAGAGAGATTTGAGGAAATGTTTGGGGAGGCAGTGCAAGCAGTGAGGATGAATTATTACCCTCCATGTTCAAGTCCTGATCTTGTCTTAGGACTTAGTCCACATTCTGATGGAAGTGCTCTCACTGTTCTTCAACAGAGCAAGAACAGTTGTGTTGGCCTTCAGATCCTCAAAGACAACACTTGGGTCCCTGTTAAACCTCTTCCCAATGCCCTTGTCATCAACATTGGTGATACCATTGAGGTATTAATTTTACCATATCAATTTCCTATAATTATTATATCACAATTTAAATGAAGTATTTTAATTTGTGTAAATTATATATATATATATATATATATATATGTAGGTGCTAAGTAATGGGAAATACAAGAGTGTAGAGCATAGGGCAGTAACAAACAGGGAAAAGGAGAGGCTTACAATAGTGACATTCTATGCACCAAACTATGAGGTTGAAATAGAACCAATGAGTGAGTTGGTTGATGATGAGACCAACCCATGCAAGTATAGAAGCTACAATCATGGTGACTATAGTTATCACTATGTCTCCAACAAGCTCCAAGGCAAGAAGTCCCTTGATTTTGCCAAGATTCTCAATTAAACTATTATTAATTTCACCCCATCAAATCTCCATTAACTAGTTACCACTTAATTTGCTTTCTTTAATAAGAAAAATTATTTGTTGAACTTTTGTGTGTATAATGTATAGGAATGTTCCCCACCTAGGGTTTTTAATGTCATGATTAAATTCCCCAATGTGAATACAACTTGTAATATTTTATATGTATGTGTGTGTGTGGGTGGAATTAGGTGTGTGTTTTATGTATATACCGAAAAGGAACAACAACAAAAAAAAAGATGAAAAAACTAACATTTCATCCAATTTTTTATGTTGATTATATTCTTGCATTTAGTTTCATTAATTTGTATCATTATAAAAATATTCCAAAGATTATCTTCTTAAGTCTCGAATCTCAATCTAAATAATTAGTCTCTAAGAGGGATATACTTAGGACTTGAGTGAAATCAAATCTTGGTCTTTTATTTTATCCTTCACGGGATGTGAAGTAGAATGCTCAAAGATTTATTTGGACAATTTGGATTTCGGAAGATAACATCATAAGAAAACAAGACAAAATAAAGAAAAAGGGTCCATTATTATTTTATTTGTTTTGCCAAACGCCAAAAGGCTTCCATTACACGACAAAGAACAAAATATTAAACTCTTTTTGATTATTAGTTAATAATGCCCCCATTAATAGTTACATCAGAAATGCATTGTGGGTTCTTAATTATTTGTCCTCATTGTCCCAAATGCATTCACTAGGATGATGTGGTTACACGTCAGGTTAATGGTGGAACCATATACTATGATAGTATGATATAACAAAATATCATATCAAAATGATTTAACCTAAGATTACGACTTAATCATTCTCGTATCGAATCAAATTGTTCACTTTGTTAGAAAAGCCACTTGTTCAGAAAATTTTGTTGCACATGCAGCCATTTTATTCTCACCACTTTAGGCTCTCCGTATATACGAATTACGAGTCACTTCAACGGTGGAAACTCTTTCGTTTTTCTAACTCTTTGTTGACGTGTTAATAAGGACAAAACCCCTAAGTCGACTTTATCTGACCCCAAAACAGGACCGGACCAATTTAGAGGGAGTCAGACTGAGCCAAACCAAACATCTTCTATCCCGAAATGGGACATAAAGGGACCGGGCTGGACCAATCGACAAGTCTTATCCACTCAGGGCTCTGCTTGCAGTCCAAAACAAGAAATGTCTACATTACATATTGTTGAATTCAAGTCACTTTCAAGCAAAATATTTTCCTAATTATAAAAATCTAAACAAAACCAGAAACACTGGAAAGTTTTTGATTTGAAGACAACTATACATAATGAAAGCAAGAATGAAATTTATTCAAACACGATAAGGAATGGAACTAGTTAGTACCTAATAAGACAATGACAATGGACCGTGACGCAGTCCCGTCTAACAAATGATGTGTTACATATAAATAAATGTGAAATCGAGAAACTGTTGTGAGTCACTCCAAATAAATGGGGTATATAAAAGGATTTTCTATAAGGAGATATTGATTTTACAAAGAGAAACAAGCATTATGAAGAGACACAAAGGTTAAGTTATGGTTTTAGGATTCTTACTTTAGGAGGGTACGAGGGCTAGAATCTGGTTTCTTATGATTCCCATGCACTTCTGAATCTCTGTATAGATCGGAAGGTTCTGCGAGCAGCAAGGCTGTAAACTCGCCACTGCCGAGTCTAGAACCTGGGCTACTTCACTTGGTGGGAATTGCCTCTCTGTACATTTCTGCATTGTGTTTTTATTCACAAAATTGCTGTGTTAGGATCACAAACTATGAACAAAAGAAGAACCCCAATACAAGATGACTAATGCAGCAACCACAGAGTGAGAGCATAAAGAACAGCAATAAGGGCTTAACTTTTTCTAATATCTAAATCTATGAAGAGAAAGGTAGAGCCTAATAATATAATTGGGCAGATGGCTCTCAGTACGAACATTACTGAGTGGGTTTAAGATTTTAACCTGAATCATAAGCAATGTAGCGATACATCGGGACACAAGATCGGACGGGACTTGCAGGTCATTTTGATCGGGTTGGTTTAGGTGGGAATCATTGGCAGGAGTTGAGCTAGGTGGATTTGGTGTAGAGGGAAGACGCTGATCCTGGCCACCTTGTGTTTGCTGGACTGATGATCCTTCTGTTTGATCTATTGAGAGCTGATTATTTACAAAATCAATGGCTTCTTCCATATTTACATTATTATTTTCGTCTTTTCTCAGTAACTCCAATGCCTGCACCAGAAACAGAGACAAAATCATTACGTAGCCGAAACTGTTGAACTTAGACCTTGCGAAGCGCAACCAATGATGAGTAAATTATCCACTCAGAAGCTTTTTCATATGTGAATCCCAAACATAGAAACAGGTGAACTCGTTATACACACACCTGTACAGCTCTGTATACCATTTTCCGTGCTTTTATTCTAGAACTTTCGACGATCTCAGACACATGGAATCCATTAGTGTCTGATGCATTATTGTCTTCGTATGTCAACTGACCATCAGGTTCCCCTGATTTACTCATGCGTCTTATTGATGAATATGGTACATTCTCCTGGTAAGTATTTCGTTGCCTCAAGCCAAGAAGTGCCAATGAAACCTGTGCATAGCAAGACACAAAATGCGATACATCAGAAGCTGTATGTAGTAAAGACAACAAGATGACTCATATAGTTCCTTCATAAACTCATGCCTGCTCATTGATTTCGCTTAGCTGAAAGAGAACTGCTGCATATTGTTTCTTAAAAGATTCAGAATCCTTTAGGGCATTATTATGTCCATCTTTCTGACTTTCCACAACCTCGTCGTTCATGCATTTTAGCTCCCTCAAAACTAGCTCCTGTAGTGTTGTAGATCAACAATTAGTTGAAATGGAAACCATAATGTCGAAAGAGCATGAAAAACATGGAAGACATGCATGAACGAGAAGGAAACTATATACAAATGGAGTGAATAAACATACCGAACCTCAAAATTTTATGAGTCCATTAAAGCATTAGTAATATTTATGATTTCATATTTTCTTATTAGTCAATTAGAAACTTTTATTCTATTCAACCACATCCTAATGAAATCTCTACTATAATGTGAAGGAAACAAAAAAATTAACGATAGCACGCCTGTTATGAATATGGAAAGATATAAAATGCAACCCGGCCATAGAAAAAGAAAATATAAGAGAGTTAAAATTGTATAGAAGACTGAGAATTAAGAACGGAAACATATCACATATGTATAGACTGAGAATTAACTGGCCAAACCTTCTTGTCAAGCGCACGCGTTAGTTCAGAAAGAGCTTGGACATCAGCTTCTCTTGCCTGGATTTGTCCAATACTTGAGGGCTGAGAATTAAACAATTGTAAAGCAAGAGCCTCATCAACTCCGTCTTGAGCTTGTGGATTTGAACTTGAGATATCTACCTGCAAATTTAAGGAAAAGTTGTATATGATTGAAATATATCTAGCAAGATTTAATTTAGCTGTAGCTAAGATGACTGTAGTCAAATGCTAAACAAAGCATTACTAGAAAAATTGGACGCACGTCTCAGAAAGAACTGTAATAGAACATTCACATTGTATTTTGTATAAGATTAGTAAGAGACTTGAATTATCAAACTAGCTCTCTAGGTAAATCTCCCAGGGTAGACTGATGCTAGTTACAATTATTGGTCCACAACTTCAGGCAGAGAAATTCCAAATATTGAATACCTTAGACGGAAATCCATCGATATTTAAGAAACTGGTAAACTAAGCCTAGTTCCTCCAGGTATGCAGAAAAATGAACTTCCATAAAGAATGTAGAATATAGAAAAGCTGAATATGAGGCATGGTATGATAGTCAGAAATACCAACCTTTTCCTGCTTTAGTGAATTGCTAATGTTATAATTTGGAGAGGACAAGAGATGGCCTGTCTCACACGAAAGTTTGGGATATCCTTCCAGCATGCTTTCCTTTGCCCGTTCATGCATTTTCTCCTCAATGGGATTCTGAATGTGATAATTTGAGAAAGCATAGTGCCTTGCCAGCGATGCTGGCATGTTTTCTAGAGGATTCAGTGGCATGCATTCAGTATCCTTCACCAAAAGAGAGATTTAAATGTTATCTAAAGGTTATGAACATTCAAATTCGTTCTAATTTTCAAGTCATGAACTTTTAAATTGATCAACTATCAAGTGCTCAATTACAGTTGTAGGAAATTCAGTAGCGATTCTATTCACCAAAACTATTCGAGACTTTGGTCAAATTCACAAATGTGCAGTGAACTGCTACGATTAGTTATCCTTTCGTTTACTTTCGTTTTCAATAGTCACAGTAATTTTTCAGAAAACGTTTGAGTGTAAGGAAGAGTACCTTAACAAATTCTACCCCTAATTCAGGGTTGTCAAACTGAATCCGGTACCTACAGTGATCAACAGTTAGGACATTGCCGTCATGAATCTCTCTTGACTTTGGATGCAGGCAAATGACTCTCTGTGAAACATTTAGAGGCCGGGCCAAATCCATTGGAAGTCCTTCCCTCATGCCCGTGTTTAGTTCATCATAATGTTTTCTTACAGAGTCCCTGTATAGGTATAGCTTTTCTTTTTCCTCCTTCAAAAACTGTTCAGAAAATCGCCTTGGTTTCCCAAGAGAACTGCACCAACAAAGTATGATTAAGGGAACATCCATATACACACGAAGAAAAGTAGAAAATTAACAGCATTTTAGTTAGTCATAACCTCCTTATGACACCCCATTCAACGCGAGTTAATCTAGGAACATGACCCAACCCTACATGATCCAAATACTCAACAAACTCTTGTCTGGCAAACCATGGATAGTCAATTGCACTGTAGAACCACTCAAAAATACACCATCTCCGTGCTCGGAAACTAGAAATGCAATGCGAAAACTTCTCCTGCAGAATAATAGGATATGGTATAAATATAATCAGGGAACTCACAGACTAAATTCCATAGAAATTAAAGATCTTAAGATTGAAAGATGTATCACTGCGGTTTCTTTATCATTTGGGAATAAAGTCTGAGTATCAGAAAGTTCACTCACTATAGTCTCAGAAATTTTCCCGTCATCAATAGTTAGAGGTTTCTCAGTTACTATCTTTCTTCTGCTCCTAACTTTAGTTGGCAAGTTAACTTGTTTTTTAATGACTGCATTTGATGGAGCTGACTCATCTTCTTCTACTATGTTGTTACTTGACGAAGTATGATCATGAGATTTGGCAGATTTCTTTTCATGTGAGTTTCGAATACTTGCGGACCGTTTACCTCTCCCAACAGGCTTATATTCCTCACCTATTCCCTACAACATCATAATCAGTCCTAAGATAAAAGCTACAAAAGGAAATCTTCGATGAAAAAAAGGGAAATAATCAAAAAATTTGGTTGCCAATGATATAATACATTCCAAAGAGGACGCCGATGGGTACTGTGTGGAATACTGTATAAATCATACGAGTTGTATTGTACAAGAAGACACATACCTTGCTATTACAAGGCTCTATGACTTGTGAGCTTGCAGCAAGCTCATCTTTAAGAACCTGCAGGAAGAGAACAGCTTCAACATGATCATGAATTCTGACAACAGAACAGTAATGGCAAGTCTGTCTTTGCTAAATATATACATTTTCTCTTACTTTAGCTGGTAATGCTTTCTGCCGTCTCTTTTGGATTAAAGAACTACTTGGACTTTTTCTCTCGAGTTCAGGGTTACAAAGGTCATTGCTGCCGTATCTTCTCTGTTTGGAGTTTCTAAGAGAACTACTTTTAGACATGGATGCCGGATCAGTCCCTTTAAAATCTGAAACATAAGCTTCTCCAGCTTTCTTTTCCTCAGCTTGAACTGATGACTCTGAAATTAAATCAAGATTAGATTGAGAAAGTAGATAACCAATATGAATTTTCATGAAAGTAAATCAGACTCTGAACTTAATTCCATATCAGTGTAATTATATGCTATGGCCAATAACATTAACAAGCTTAAGACACTCGTTCAAAATTATAAATGTGTATTGATTATAGGTCAAACATATGATCCCACCAGTATCAGTGGCAGTTTCAGGCATCATCAGCGATAGATCTGCCAGCGTATGGAGAGCATCACATGCTGTGTCTTCATCTGCAGAAAGCATTTAAAAAGAAAAAGAAGTTGAAGGGACGATATAAATAGTAAAAAATGAAACATGGCAACACTACCATGAATACACGCAAAGAATGGCTACAATTATTAGTTCAAATGAATGTCATGAGTTGAATTCCAAACAATCACAAAGGAGCTTCTATAGTTTGCCATCGCTAAGAAGATTCTTCAGGAAGAATGAAATCATAATCCATTAAGGATTTGGTTTATTTCAAAGCTCAGTAGCGAGCTCGTCTTAGATTAACAGAAACAGGCAGTAGTTACTCCCAAAGTTTATCAAGACCAAAAAACTGTCATGGAACAGAAATTTAAAGTTGACAAACACAAGACAGAGTGACCACCAAATACACTAGTAAGTCAAATTATGATTTTTCAATATACTTTATATAATAAGTGTATCAGCTAGTTGAGATGAAGTCTTATTTCTTTAACTGGATAACTGGACTATAACTGATGTTTTCCTAAGTTTAGGCATGTCTTCATCTGCATTTCTAGGTGTGCTTTGAATAAAGGAATTGAAGTTTTTAGTAATTCCGTTTTCTCCTACTTGGATATGCATTGCAAATAGGTTTATTTAGACAGAGAAGTGAGAGACTAGAACACACCTGCAGTAAAAAGACTTTTTTTACTTTTTCTCCTTGAAACTTTATATGTGAATTTCAAAGCCTTCCCTTCCCTTTCTTGTTCAAATTTCTCATCGGGAGCGCCTAAGCTTGGTGCTTCATCTGTACCACTGCAGGCTTCTTTTGCATCTTCTTCTTTAATGCCTACTCTCCTCCTATAGTATGTTCTTCCTTTTTGCTGCTTTTCCACGGCACTAGAACCTTCTCCATGTGTCAAGTCATTTCTACCTCCAGAATAATCCGCATTATCAGCTTCAGTGCTTCCTAAGCTTGGTTCACAGCGGACATCTTCCATATCAGTGGCATGAAGCTTGGCAATCGCCAAGTCAATATCGGCACGCTGAATATCATAATCTATCAGTCCATATTACTATAAAACAGTTCCTACTTACGCAAAACGGTTTATTTCCTTCTACTTTGATTTTGCAATAGGCTATCATGTAGGGAAACCGAGATAAGTTTCCTTAAAATATCTTCCTATAGTGCAGACTAGCAGCACACATTTTAATAATCACAAGCTTCATGAAGAGAGTACATGAATCATAATAAGTAATAGTAGAGGAGATTACCATTCTTTCACCCTTTTTATCAGGGGGGTACATCTTTGCTTTTCTATTTGGTGTGTGGGAGTTCTTTGTAGAGCCACCTCGTTGTGAAGCCTCAGCCAATGCTAATGCTATCTCATGTTCCATATCATCATCAGTATCATCCCCCTTCTGATTTAAACCTCTCTTAACAGGTGATAAATATCTTTCCCTAGTATCCTTCTCAAGGGTGTATGAGATAGGAATTCTAGGAGTCCTTTTTCCAACAGCACGAGGCATAGTCTCTTGGCACATGCAAATTACGATTAATAGAAAAGTTAGCAACTATTAGATCGTTTCCATTAGACAGATAGTTAATGATCCAATAAAATTCCGGGAGGGAAGATCATTTTTATCCCACTATATACATTTAGGGAGGGTACTAACTTGAGTTGCATCATCTCAAGATACTGTTTTCAATAAATTTAGTGTACAAGATAGGTGCTAGTAAAATAAAGGAAAGAGCAGTTCTATCTAAGCTGATTCTGCAAGGCATCAACAACATGCAACACCAGCAAGACTGCAATAGTTGAGAAAAACAAAATTTGCACGAAGCAAAGACTCATGCATATATATAACTGTATGTGCTCACGCAACTCATGCTTGTGAAATGGGGAACAGATTTTGAGGCAAAGAGAAACAGAGAACACTACCAGTACGTCTCTTCTTCAGCGATGGCATGAAGCCTGAGGAGGACCTAAATTGTAAGCGGTCAGACAGACCCTCTAGTCCTATAGAGGGATGATCTGAGGATTTTACTCTAGAGCGCTTAGGGGCTGACCTCGGAGTTTCAATGCCTTCATTATTTTCCTGCTCACTGTCACTTCCTCCATGCTAGAGAAGAGATAGACTCGTTACATAATAATATGAAACCAAACCCCATACTACCAAATTATATTCCTTCGCAACAGAAATGGAAATACTTAACTAACAAGGCTCAACAACAATCAACGTCACTAACGTCCGCAAAAAATCACAAAGTTAGCTGGCCATGTTTCTAAGATATGCATAATGCTTAACAAAGAAACACTAAACCAAACGAATGTTAGAATTTATCTTTCCTGAGCTAAACTATATTTTCAAGTGAAAAAATCTGAACAAACAAGAGTGCTAAACCCCTAGGTGGAACAAACTTAAGTTGGCAGATGTTCCATAGAAACGGGTGGAAGACATGTACAATTGTTTTGAGTTTCAAATGGAAGTAAGTATGCTGAACTGGACCAAGTGCGTGTTAGTTATAACATATTTGAACGGTTTCAAACTTTTACCAGAACAGAGTAGTGATCCGTCATCATTGCAGTTAGGCCAACCACAGATGCAGTGCCTTCCGGAAGAGACAAGTAAGCCTAAAGTACAGATGGCATAATATAAGTGGAAAATGTTTAGACAAAGATCACAATACAAATCAAGGAGGAGAACATGCTGACCTTATTCATAGTGTATAAGGCCTCTACCATTTCTGCAGAACGGCTATGTACAAATCCAGCAACCTACAACCATAGATGAAAAAACACCATAAATATTGCTGGTTCTGCAAACCAAAGTGATTATAAAAATGACATTCCCATACCCATAACATTTGGCGGAAACTATGGCAGCAATTTATTACCCTTCTTTTGGAATAATGTAATGTTTTACTACAAATCATATACCAAATCGTAAATAATGTCTATTTTGCTAATTGAACTAACCTTTTTCCATTCTTTTCCGAATTTGCGGTATCCTTCATAAAAGCGCTCTAACTCTTCCTTGCTCCACTGAGGACCTAACATGTCCGACAACTTCCTCTTCTGCAAGTAAGGAGCACTATAAGATATGCTTGGAGACCAGCTGATAAAATTGGTCGCAGAATAACAACAAACAAATTTGCTCGCACATTGGAGACAAGGGTAAAACAATGTCTCCTCCTTGAAATAGGAATTGAAACAAAAACAACAACTTAAACGTAGAAAATATTTGAGTAAATGTTGAAACAAGAACAAAGAAAGGTTATTACTTGGATCAATCAAGAAACAAAAAGTCTAGCAAATAACTAGGTATATCCTTCTACAGCGAAACTATGCTAAATTTCCCAATCAAATCTCAGGCTGAGCAATACATAACCCTACCTAAAGTTGAGGTCATCCAGTAAAACATTAGGAAAAAAGCTTACCCGTTGTTTAGTTTTGCTCATACTTTCTTCGTCTTTGTGAGGAGAAACAGCTTTAGCACGAGGCTTCTTCTTGTACTTAGATTTCTTTGATCTTGAGGGCGCCATAAGTTAAAGCTCTTCTGTTACCTGAAACATTCCCAAAATTGAACCCAAGTTTAGATTTTACCAAGATACAACAAACACAATAAATCATAAGCTCAATCCTTGATAGATACATCTATTTATCAGTTAATCATCTCCAAAGAAACTGACTACCAGTACTAATGAAACTAAAGTCTACATGCAAAACCCACCTCATACCAAAAAAGTGTGCTCATTATCAGTATCAACCCTACTTTCGCTCAATAGAATATGAAACCCAGAGAAGTTTAAGAAACAACTTGTCCAAATTAGAAAATCAATCTCCTTAAGCAACTCCAGCTAGTGAAATTTATGCGAATTCAAATCACAAGACCTGACACCCATCGATTTTGAGCTTCGAATTTCAAAATCCAAAGCTCAATAATCAGTGCGCAGATTCCCCAGAACCAAATTTTAAACTCACAAACTTCGCACCTAATCCAAAAAACTTTCCTACCGAATAAAAAACGAAAATTGCAGGACGAACGATTAAAAAAGCTCAAATTATTTGAAAATTCGATGAGAACAAATCAGAATTAAAAAAAAAAAAAAAAAGAGAAGATTGAAAGAGCTTACCTACACAAATCCAAAATCACTCGGAAGCCATCGCCGGGACTTGAAGAAGAAATTACAGAGAGAAATTAGAGAAATCCGGTAAGAGATCGGAATATGAACAGATCAGAGCTTCTTCGGGTTTTTTGAGCGATCGAAAGAGAGATTGAGGAAGATGAAGAAGCAGCAAAAACAAGAGATTGAAACAATTTTTGGGGATATAACCGCGAAAACTTTAAAATAAAAAGAAAAATAAATATTAGAAGAATCCGATAAAATGTAATTTTTCGTTATACAACTTTTGTTGCAGAGAGTCTCTCTATATAAATAATTTGCGAAGATTCAATCATTTTTTTAAAACAAACCTACAAATTAAATCCAATTCGGTTCGGTTCGCCTTTATAAATTGGATTTGGATTGGTTAAACCAAATTTAAACCACACAGTTCGAATCCAATGCGGTTTAATTCTGGTTTGTAATAGTCAAGTTGAATTTTATTATAGTCCTTTATAGGGGTTTTCGAAATAGACTGAAGCAACAACACCATGTCTTTCGCTTACTCAATGGTTATGTTAAAAAGCTCACTTCCTAGAGAAACCTCATGGTTCTCACTGATGACATTAAGGTAAATCGTCTCAAGCTCGGTCACGACCACATCCATCTTTGGGCGATTTATCGGGGGATATTCCAAGCATTCCGACGTAATTATCAGATAAGCTTGGAACGATGGTCTCGTGAATGTTTCTGCAGGTATATTCTTATCCCAAAATGTGTTTGTAAAAAGTCTCGGACTTATCTACAAATCACAAATAAATTTCCAAACAATATATTTTTAAGTACATACAATTAACAAACAAAAAAAAGTTGTAAATGGAGAAAGAGAGGGTTTTTTTTTCTATTACGTACCCATTGTAAAACTTCATAGTCTGATTGTAACAGTCCAGGGTTTTGACAGGTGATAAGCTCTAGAAGGAACAACCCGAAGCTATACACATCAATTGTCTCCTCTGAACCACCTCTATAGAAAATATTCATAAGAACATATTTGTTAGGACTTTGAAGGAATGATGTAACTTATATGATCATAAGTGAATTAATTAATACCTTGGATTAGCGAGATGAATATCACTTGCTTGAAGCAGTCCCAACATTGCCCCATCTGATACCTTGGCATTGAGGTTGGCATCGAGCAAAACTTTACTCGCCGTAAATCTCTTGTGTTGTACTGGAGGATCTAAGTTGTGCAAGTGTAGTAACCCTGAATTGAAAAACAGAGAGACTTTAATATTAGTTTTTAGAACAATCAATGTGAGTTTTGGATCATCCATTTTGATTTACCTTTGGCTGCATCAAGAGCTATAGATATTCTTTTCTTGAACGTTAAGTCGCTAGACTCTACTCAATAACCAAAAAGAGAGATGATCACATAAAAATGATGTATGGATCAAATTTCAAGAGTTTACTATAATGCATTACTTACCACCTAGATAATCTCGGACGCTACCGTTGACCATATACTCAAAGACGAGCGATTGGTTCTCGTCGTCGCAACAATAACCGAGCAGATTAACCAAATTTTTATGTTGGATGTAAGAAACCTGAGACACATACAACAATATGTCACAAATACATAAATTATTTTCAATGAAATCACCAATTTTTTGTTTGTGTGTACCTCATCCAAGAATCTAGGTTGGGGACTACACCACTCCCTTTTGATCACAACGGGCATGTCCTTGATCAGCCCAGTGTAAACTGTTCCGTGACTTCCATGCCCAATAGTATTATCCATGTCAAAATTGTTCGTTGCTTGCCTTAATTCCTCCATCGAGTACTCGATCAGGCGTTGTGGCGTCACTTGTAGACGTGAATTACAAGAGCATCAAAAGATGTAATTACTTTCATGATCAGCACATTAACTAATATGTTTAAATTAAATAATAAACCCAATAAAACTTAATATTTGTATATAGAAAAGACACATTTAAAAGACTTGTAAAAAACTTTTCTTTGTCTTTTTATTACATCAAATGTATTAAAAACACTAAGTGTGGTTATAATGTCAAGATTAGACTTACCGGTTGAACTCTTGAGGGAGTTTTTGCCACACAGTAATATGGAAATCCAGAAAAGAGCGATTAGAATCGCTATGATCGCAATTGGTGCAGCAATGTAAATAACCAACATTTTGTTATGCGTCAACATCGAGGAGAATCTGTTGGTGTTTCCAGACCAAAAAAAAGAAAAAAGACAACATTATGAATATAAATGATCATTAAATTATGTTTGTTTCAGTGCAATCAATGTCGGAAACAACATAGATATTAGTCAGATAAAATCTGTAAGGTCAAAATCAAATCTAACAACCTTCCCAGTCATTTTCACTTGACAATTAGAATTTTGTGGTGAAGCGAAGGTGACACTAGTGCGAAACTGAAAATCGCATTTGCATTCATTTGAAACTAAAATTCGTTGGTGAAACGACAGCTATACTAGTGAGAAAATCACAGTCATATATTATCATCTACTCGTGAGAAAAAAAAAATCACATACCTTTTTCAATAGATTTGAAATCAAAAGCGTTGGTGATCCCGTTGTAGTATATCTCTTCGGATAAGATAATATATAGAGAACATAGATTCGATAATCGTTTGTCGTTCAATTTATATTCTATACATGTAATCTTATTTGGAAAAGTTGTTTAAATGGTAAAATCAAACTAACTAAGAAATGTTTGACGACATTGAAAAGTTATTGTTAGGAAAAATATCTGACCAACTGGACTATACCAAATATCGAAAAAATCTCCAATATTAAATTGGTATTGGAAATAATCTTCACTACAAATTAGAACTGGTAATAGTGTGTTTAAACTGCTTCAATCCAGCTCATTACAAACACATTGTTATAAAGGAAGGTTGGTACATGAACACCTCTTTATGGATTAATTTGTCTACCATATATGCTCTACCATTATTCAAACCTCAAGAGCTTGCAAAATTTTTTCAAATACTAAATTTAACTATTTGTAATATCTCAATTATCTATCCAGACATATATATATACAAAGTACAAACTTCTATTTTGCCATCTAAAATGATTAATATGGAGAATACAAGCTTACAAAGCCTTAACTAATTGGGCTTACCAAAAGAAAAACAGCCCAAGAATTTATAACATAGGATGTCACTAAGAAAGAGATGGAAAGAAACTATCTAGATCATATACATTTGTATTGAACCTTAACAAAAACTAAGACTCCGAATGGATTTCGAACCTCACAGTGTGGTGTGGTTCCAACAGTAACAAAAAAATATATATATATGTGTGTGTGTATGAATATATTTTGGTACTATTAGACCATCTTTATTGCACAAAAAACATAGTGTCTTTAAATTTTTTTTAAAAATGAAAAACTAAAATAAAATGTTATTTAATGCTTTTAGGAGGAAGACCCGTGTCTTCCATGTCTCTGCAAAGACATTTTCTTACTTTTAAAGACATCACACTTGACTAATAAATGACTTAAAATTAAAATAATGTTAACTTTTACAATAAACTATAGTAAAGACATCTCTAAAAAGTCACCAATGAGGATGCTCTTAGAACCGCTTCGAATTTTATCCGTAGTTGAATTGCACGTTTTCATTCATAACCTAGGTGTGCAACATGTGTTAGAGGAAAACAGTATGGGCTTCCATCAGTTATTACCGTCTAAGTACCTTAAATCTACAAATAGCCTTAAAATTGTAGATCAGTTAAAGCCAAGAGAAGAAATCGACAAATGAAAGACAAACAAGTTATAAGAGACGGAAGATTAGCTGGAAAGTTGTCGCCAAGAACCTTCGCTTGTGGATTAAAATGGCATAAACTTGTTATGATCATGAGTTTGATTCAATCGTTTGCAAAGAGGTATTTGGTCACTTAGAGAAAGTTGCATGTATTTTTGACTTGTGAATTAATTTGTAAGGAGTAGGAAATAAAACAGAGGTTTATGCGACCTCGCCCATAATGGGTTATAGTTAATCATTAAATCAACCTCCACATAGACATATTTAATTACTCTCAATACAAAGTAGTTCCTCTTCACATATGCTTTAATTAAACGTACATAAAGTGAAGAGACTTTCAAAGGTCAAAGTAAAGATCAAACGAGTGCTAAAGCCACAAAGCACCAGCCTCCTTGAGCAATATTTTCAATGATCCATTGAGATGAAGAGTCATGACAGTATTGGCCGTTCCTACGAATTTCCCTCCAACAAAAACCGCAGGAACCGTAGGGCTACAGCCTAATCGGGCCAAGGCCCACTCGATATCTTTCCCATACATGTCTTGGTCGATCTCTACAATTGCCGGGCTCACACCTTGCTCGTAAAACAACCGTTTAATTGCATGAGACATGCAACACGTACTCTTGCTGAATATCACCACCGCTCTTTGCGACGCTAATCTTGCTACCACATCCATTTGTATAGTAATACTCTTTTGGTATGTATATTATTTTCTTTGAAGTGATTGGAGATTTAATGTTGTTTTGATGAGTTTGTTTTGGAGAGGTGAGTCTTGGAACTCTATATATACACATATACTCGCATGTAATCTTTATGAATAGAGGTATCTTGGTATAATGATGGAGCAACGCTAAAGGGAGAATCTTATTTTGTGGGGAGATAGATTGTGGATAAGAGAAGCTGATGATATGATGCTCGAGAGTTGACAAATTGTGAGTAAGAGGATAGAGATTGATATGCATATAGTAGTAACTTGTGATCATGATGATGTATGAAGAGAAAAAATTCCAATATTTGGGGATCAATATTACGTGTTAAGGGAATGTCAACTTTGTTGATTCTCGTCGATCATCACTTTTCTTGCCGCAAGGGGATTTACGTTGCCATTTATGACAAGTACTGAACTAGACAGAAACTCAAATTCCAAAGTAGATTAAATGGATTGCTTCTTTTTATTAAGTTAAACCATAGTAGAGTTCTCACACTCCATGCACGCTCTCAGTTTTGTAATTGCATTTTTTTTTCTTTGTTTTGGTTAAAGTTTTGTAATTGCATGTTGGGTTTACTATGTAAAACAGTTCATATTCTTAGTATTTAAGATGATGGGACATAGAATTCGTAGTGACTCTTGAGATATCAAAGAAGCCATAATCCAAAAACAAAGAACCGTACGGCAATGCAAGTGGCGAGATGACCATTGTACTTAAGGCATAATTAACCACGTCATCAGCAAAATTCCTCAACTAGCTAGCTACTATTGGTTTAGTGTGTCATCGTCATTGTCGGTAAGATTTGGACTCATCATCATTAGTGATTTTAATCTCCTGTTGATATTGTTCGAAAGAATGTTTGATGTAATCACCAAATATAATATAACTGCAACAATTGATGATTAATTGGCTAAAATATTATCTATTTGGCCATATGATGATCGACAAAAACGTTAGGAACCAATTAAGCACCTTAGCTACGACGGATTCTTCTGAATACGAAAGTGGTTTGCGCTATTAGTTTCGGACCCGTAGTTAGAAATCTTCCTTTCAAGTTGAAGTTCATTCACTTTCTTTTTTTTCAAATCTTTGGTTTTTTAATTACATTCATTATAAAACAGTTTTTTTTGGTGAATACAATTTTATATTTATACAAAAAAATTGGCTAAAAAATGGCTTGAAGGACAGAGATCTCTGTCACAACGAGCAATCTAAGTATGCTTTGATGATTAAGTAAACACATGATTAGTTTTTATTTTATGTACTTAATTAGTTTTACCTTTTGTACTACCATAGTTATTTTTGGAATTTGAAGTACTACACTGTTCTGACTTTGATTCTCGAAACGTGTAATCTGAATTTGATACCAACCTAGATGCAACGATATGTCTGTTGGTGATTAATTGGCTCAAAACACTATATACTTAATTCTCTTTACCATCCTAACTTTGAATCGAAACTAAAGCTGATGTAATCACAAAATCGGATGTAACCGAAACCGTTGATGATTAGCAATATTCTAATAAGATCAGTCAGATAAATCACGCTATAATACTAGTGGACGATCTTTGGAATTGGACCTCCTGAAGCATATATCGTCATATATATGAGCATTGGCGCATCTAGCTAGATATATAGATATATTCTTGATATACTATGTTCACCTACTAGAAAATTCTATATCCATTTCTCATATTTTTTTTGAAAACAAATTATAATTTTGGAGTTGACATTTTGCAATTTGAAATTCACTTGTTTGGGACCAATATTTTAAATATAAAATCTCCTGAAATTTATTGTTTCTCCAACACCATAGATGTAAGATTCTTCATTATAACATAGGAAACAATGTTGTTAACATTGTCTTAACATCTTTAACATTCTTACACAAATCCATATCATTGTCCTGAATAGCGCCAAAATGATGTATTAATATGGAAAAAAGTTGATGCATAATATGTATTATGTATGTATCGAGCTTTATTCATTTAACTAAAAATAAAAATTATAAAAGATGTAATATATGCATGGAATAGGATCAAGGGAATATGATGACAGATTGAGAGTAACGTGATCATTCATGAATGGGCCTGTTGGATAAAGCTATCGATTCTCCCAAAGATAAACATATATCACCACTTGTTACAATCTCATTACCGACTTGCCGTCCCTAAAACCAAACCAATTAATACGTGTCAATATCCTACTTACACCATTCTCATTCAACAATTTTTCTGTTTTTCATGGTCTGAAAAAAAACCTTAATACTAAATTTGAAGACACCTTAACAAATGAGGATAAGAGCATATTCATCATGAAAAATTCAAAAATTCTACCGAGCGTCGTTAGCTCAATTGGTAAAATTCCTAGACGAATCTTAGAGGTTGCCGGTTCGAGTGACGCTTGGGACGAAACTAATATTATATGCGGTGGTTTTGGGCCTGGAGGGATTACAAGATTCGGCCCAAAACCTCCTGATATTCAAAAAAAAAAAAAAAAAAAAAATTCAAAAGTTCTTTCAAACAAAAAAATTATTAGATGTTTTTGAATTTTATATAACTAAATTATAGTTATTAAAATAAAATCAAACCAATGTACAAGAGAAAAAAAAAGTGTGGTGTGGTGTATATGGTGGAGAGAAAAAAAAAGTGTGGTGTATATGTCCAGCGAGAACTAACGGGGTCATTTATTGATGAATAACAAGTTTCTGGGGTGTTTTATGAAAATACTATTTTTTATGGGGCAAAATCCGTAAACCCTAAAAATACAGAGTTCTTGCGTCAAAGAGACTGATTTGTTCTTGTGACACTGAACCATTGGAGTTGACTGATCCCGATATCATGCAATATCTATCGCACTCTCGTAGAATCGCTCGGGCTTTGAAACCACTAGCTCTCGTCGAGACCGATGTGAGATTTGTATCCAATGCTCCTTCTCATGTTGTTCATCGATCTCTTTCCCACTCTGTATTTCCAGGTACTATCTTCTTCATTTTTCACACTTTGTTTGTTTCGTCGTTGAAGCTTTGAAAAATGGGAACTTTTTGGTTTATAGGAAAAATGGATACTTGTAATCAGTTATATGCTCAATCACCTATGACGGGGTTGATGATGTTGAGAGCTAACTTCTCCTCTGAAGCAAAACATGTTGAGAATCCTACAGGTTGCTAAATTTTGACTCTTTAGTTAGAAATGGAATGGCTTTTGACACTTAGTTAGAATGTTTCCTGATCGAATTTAGCTGTGTGTGTTGCAGAGGCTGTCAAGGAATTACATAGTAAAATACTTGATTCTGTGAATGTCAAGAGATCGATGCCTCCAAATGCTTGGTTGTGGTCATTGATTGACAACTGTCGGAACGAGGATGACATTAGTTTTCTGTTTGATGTTCTGCAGAATCTACGGAGATTTGTGAGTGCTTTATTTCTTCTCCCTTCTGTGTCCCTTGTTCTGTTAGAGAATTCTCACTACCGAGTCTGAGGTTTAGTTTCTAACTGACGCTTTTACATGTTGGATTGTAGAGATTGTCCAATCTTCGTATTCATGACAACTTTAATTGCAATCTATGCCAGCAAGTTGCTAAGACTTGTGTACGTGTGGGGGCAATTAACCATGGTAATAATCCAAACCTTATAGTTTTAGGAGTTAGTTTTGCTTCACTTTTGTTCCCACAAACTGTCAAGGCTAATATATTTTAATTTGGACCACAGGTAAAAGGGCTCTTTGGAAACATAACGTTCATGGTTTGACTCCTAGTGTTGCATCTGCACACCATTTACTGGTATTGCGAGCCATAAGTTGGTTGGTTTTTTCTTTGGTGCACAGATTTTTTAAGGTTGTTTGATGGTTCGTTGTAGTCATACGCATTAAAGCATAAGGACGCCAAACTGATGGATGAAGTTATGAAACTCCTGAAGATGAATAACCTGCCTTTACAACCTGGGACAGCGGATTTAGTTTTCAGGTGTGTAGGAGATCAGTTTGTTGCTCATTTTTCAGCAGATTTAGTGCTCTGATTTCCATGGCTTATTAATTCAAAGAGCTTTAGTATCATGCAATGAACTTCCACTGAATGTTTGCAGGATCTGTCATGATACAGATAACTGGGATCTATTAGTTAAGTACTCGAAGAAATTCTGCAAAGCTGGAGTCAAGCTCAGGAAGACCACATTTGATGTCTGGATGGAATTTGCTGCCAAAAGAGGTACATTTTGTGTAGTTGGTTTCCTTAGTCTTACTTCCAACGATTCTTTGGTCGATAGAGGAGCTTGTTACAACCATTCCGTAATTTGAACTTGTGAAGTGGTCTTGAGATATGTCTACGTAAACATCAGACAAAGATATTAACCTATCATATCAAAACAGATATGCCAACATAACTGTTAGCAAAACAGATCATTTTTGGTAGCCAATTTGGTAAAAGGGACCAGAAGTATGATTTTTTTTATTTTTCTTTTATGTAATCTCATGAATGACCTGACCACAAATCAGATTTAGGCTCCGTTACTGTTAGAACAGGCAAAACTTTAGATGTGAGCAAGAGAATTAAATCAGAGCAGAACACAATTAGACTTGTAAAAAATTTCCTATACAATTTGGATAATTGCTTACTGTCTCTGTCTTATTGTACTCTTGCTTTATCAGGAGACACAGAGTCGTTATGGAATGTTGATAAACTGAGATCTGAGACTTACACTCAACACACCCTTTCCGGTGCTTTTTCATGTGCAAAGGTAAAACAGTTCTTTATGCTTCCTCATGTTATGGACAATAATCACTCCTGTTCATAATTTCTAGAACCAAATTTCGGATTGTTCTTGAAACTTTTGCTCTCTCTCTCTCTCGCAGGGTTTTCTGCTAGAACATAAACCTGAAGAAGCTGCTGCAGTCATCCAAATTATCTGTCAGGTGTGAGCAAGAACCTGTTAAATATCTTTTTCTTTTTCCAGGATCAAAGAAGTTTCTTAAATACCTTGTGTATATCATTCACAGGCGTATCCTGATGAGAAGAAGTCAGCACTTGAGGCTGAATTCAAGAAGCTGGTAAACGAGTGGTCTGTTGACATTATCAAGCACCAAAATGAACAAGATAAGAAGGTAGAACTCACTCCTCTTTATGTTTACCTAAAACCAAAAAAGCTCGTAACCTAAACCATGTCTCCTTAAAAAAACAGGACGTAGCTGCATCACTGAAATCTGACATCCCTGCAATGGTCAATGCTTTGGTAAACTCTGGTTTGAGAGTAAGAGTGGATTTAAATGAGTTAAACAAGAATGAAGCTCTTCTTAGCTGATGATTGGATTGATCCATTTTACCGCAACTAGAAGATCAGTTCAAGACAGAAACAAAACATTTCTGTTCAGTTCCGTGCATGCTACATTAGCTGTTTCCTCGTTCTTTTAGGGTTTGTCTTTAGGACACTCAAATAACCAAATTTGAAAAGAAGAAAAAAACAAGAATTTTGATTCTCAAAGAGACCTTTGTACTTTGATCAACGAAGCAAACTCTCATTTCCTTGAAAGTGTACTTTTTTATAAGTCAATATTATTACAAGACTAGCGAAGAGTGTTTCTTTTTTTGGTCACAGTGATTGATGAATTTGGAGGAACATTTATCGTTAGGTGAGTTTCATGTGTCGAATCTTATAAAGAATCATATATCTAGAGGATCACCAATACAAGCTCTGGTTTTGTACGGAGGAATCCGCCGCAGAGGAGTGTATTTTCCGGGATGGGTTCCTTTGATTTTAAGGGCATGTGCTTGCGTTGTTCCACGTGTTGTTCTTGGGAAGCTGTTGCATTCTGAATCAATCAAGTTCGGTGTTTGTTCTGATGTTATGGTGGGAAGCTCTCTGATCAGTATGTATGGGAAATGTGGATGTGTAGTTTCTGCACGTAAGGTGTTTGACGAAATGCCTGAGAGAAACGTGGCTACTTGGAACGCTATGATTGGTGGGTATATGAGCAATGGTGATGCAGTTTTGGCTAGTGGATTGTTTGAAGAGATATCGGTTTGTAGAAATACGGTGACTTGGATCGAGATGATTAAAGGGTATGGGAAGAGAATAGAGATTGAGAAAGCTAGAGAATTGTTTGAGAGAATGCCTTTCGAGTTAAAGAATGTGAAGGCTTGGTCTGTGATGCTTGGAGTTTACGTTAATAATCGAAAAATGGAGGATGCAAGGAAGTTTTTCGAGGATATACCGGAGAAGAACGCCTTTGTATGGTCATTGATGATGTCTGGGTATTTTAGGATAGGTGATGTGCATGAAGCTAGAGCTATTTTTTATCGAGTTTTTGCTCGTGATTTGGTGATTTGGAACACTTTGATTGCTGGTTATGCACAGAATGGGTATTCTGATGATGCTATTGATGCTTTCTTTAATATGCAAGGAGAAGGGTATGAACCGGATGCGGTAACGGTTTCTAGTATTTTATCTGCTTGTGCTCAATCTGGTCGTCTTGATGTTGGCAGAGAAGTTCACTCTCTGATTAATCATAGAGGAATTGAGCTTAACCAGTTTGTTTCAAATGCTTTGATTGATATGTATGCGAAATGTGGGGATCTAGAGAATGCGACATCCGTGTTTGAGTCGATAAGTGTGAGAAGTGTAGCATGTTGTAACTCTATGATCTCGTGTCTAGCCATACATGGGAAAGGCAAAGAAGCTTTAGAGATGTTCAGCACGATGGAGAGCTTAGATTTAAAGCCTGACGAGATCACTTTTATAGCGGTTCTCACTGCTTGTGTCCATGGAGGCTTTCTAATGGAAGGTCTAAAGATATTCTCGGAGATGAAAACTCAAGACGTGAAACCGAATGTAAAGCATTTTGGATGTTTGATACATCTCTTGGGACGCTCCGGGAAATTGAAAGAAGCTTACAGATTGGTAAAAGAAATGCATGTGAAACCGAACGATACAGTATTGGGAGCTTTGCTTGGTGCATGTAAGGTTCATATGGATACAGAAATGGCTGAACAAGTGATGAAGATCATCGAGACTGCTGGAAGCATCACTAACAGTTACAGCGAGAACCATCTTGCATCGATATCGAACTTGTATGCACACACCGAAAGATGGCAAACAGCTGAAGCGTTGAGAGTAGAAATGGAGAAAAGAGGTCTTGAGAAATCCCCAGGGCTTAGCTCACTAGTTTTGACCTGAGTCTATACCACTTAGCTTTATTTGAAGAAGTAAAATACTTAGTGATTATGAAATTGCCTTTATAAACAGTGTTTATACAAAAAATCCTAAAATGGGATTTGATGATTGTTATCTGCTTGATATTGCAAAGTGCAGACATATTCCCATTAGTGGTTGGAGAAAAGGCAAAAAAATATGGTCATCTCAAGATTCGAACTTGTTGGTACCCATTTCAACCTATACAAATTACATACCACTGGACCAAACGCAAACTTATTAAAAGTTTCATTTCTGCTTCTACCTCTAGTTGGTATCTTTTTCACGGCTTTGTTCATGTGGTCTCCATTCTAGTTGTGTTCTACTCTTAGGTGCTATGTCCTTATATAAAATCTATGTGTTCACAAGCGATCATCTTGGTGTCAGTCCTGTCAAAATTGTTGATAATTTTGTGGTCCACAGATAAAACTAGGAATACCTTACTATCTAGCTATATCTTAAGATTTTATGATCACAGGAATACCTTACTATCTAGCTATATCTAGGCATATATTTCTTACTAGAACCATATTTGTTAAAGAATAAATATTCTTTGTTTTTATATATCATTTGTTGATTTTTTTTAAAAAAAATTTACCACATGATCCGTTAGATTGATATTCACTAAATAAGATGTTGGAGAAAAAATTATTTCTACTGAAAAGTAAAACAATCTATACATTTAAATTAGGGTCAATTTAACTTTTAGGCACAATTTGGTAAGAATATTTTTTTTTTGTTTGACCTATAAATAGAATAGACTCGACAATCGATATTGTTTCGACGACAAAGGTTTTGCACTATAAACATCAAATTCACTTTGGAATGTGTCGTTCAACCTATCATTCCTCCCATTCTAGGAGGTGGTATCAACATCGTGATTCCTCCGAATGTAGATATAGACCTGAGTGTAACTACGGTGGACAAAGAAAACGCGTATTGGGATTTCAACTTGGTTTGATAAGACCGGGAAAAACCTTTGTCAAAGTTGTTATAGAAGTTGGAAAAGAAGTCATTCTAAACATACGCACAACGCCAAAAGACGCACGCTTCCCGAAGACTTACAAAAATAAGCCACCTACTTCGTATCTTGTGCTTCAACCAAAGAGATCTCAACATTATCCGGATTTTTGGAAGATAAATTGGTCAAGTACTCGTCACCACCCCACACTGGCCGCAGAGACAGTTCTAGGTCAAGAGATACTGAAGCAACAAATCCTCAATAGGCTGAGGTATCTTACATTTAATGCTGATGGAGAGTTAGTTGGTTTGTAATAACAAATGTTGCTCTTTCTCCTTTAAGAAACTTAACGTATGTGTTGTTATCAGAGTTTGTGCTTTTCAATCAGAGCAACAAATATAAATGTGGTTCCAAGGTTATACATCGTGATTCCTCCGAATGTAGATATAGACCTGAGTGTAACTACGGTGGACAAAGAAAACGTGTATTGTGACATGTCTGGTATATGTATTGAGTTAGATTGATATTCATTAAATAAGATGTTGGAGAAAAATTATTTCTACTAAAAAGTAAAACAATCTATACATTTAAATTAGGGTCAATTTAACTTTTAGGCGCAATTTGGTAAGAATAATTTTTCTTTGTTTGACCTATAAATAGAATAGACTCGACAATAGATATTGTTCCGACGACAAAGGTTTTGCACCATAAACATCGAATTCAGTTTGGAATGTGTCGCTCAACCTATCATTCCTCCCATTCTAGGAGGTGGTATCAACATCGTGATTCCTCCGAATGTAGATATAGACCTGAGTGTAACTACCGTGGACAAAGAAAACGCGTAGTGGTGATAATGGTGAAATCGTGGGAGGTGAAAGTCTTTTTAGTTAGGGTTTGTTCTTGTAAATCGTAAAATGTATGTGGAATATGAATTTCTTATATTAATTTTAGAGTTGCTTATTGTGATCGGTCTGGTCTATGTATTGAGGTAGAGTCATTATGTGCACTTGTCATCATTTAAATAGTTTGATTGATGTTAACTTGTGTGTTTTGACCTGAGTATGTACAACTTAAAAAAATGATCAAAATAAACATGATTAAGCGAGTTCTATGCTTTTTTATACACAAATATCGATACCATGTATATTCAAATCAAGAAAATATTCAAACTAACTATTTGAACTACAAATTTTTAGTGGAAAAAAATATATTGACCTAAACGGATGGATGCTGGTACAAACTAAAATAATTTATTATGACGATGATGTTAGAGTTTGTTAAACAAAATAGTTATATTGAAGGAATGGGTTTTGATCCCAATAAACAATTTTAAAAAAGAAGAAGGGGCGTTCCGAGAATTGAACTCGGGACCTCTCGCACCCTAAGCGAGAATCATACCACTAGACCAAACGCCCTTTTTGTTAAATTGTTACAACAGTAACTTTATATATTATCTATTGTTTATTTCCCTCCAGATATTAGGTAGTTCACGCTCCCCGCGAACCCTAACGAGACCACTTTACTGTCTTTTGCGCGCCTAAAATTCCCCGTGTCGGCTTTCTTCTTCTTCTTCTTCTTCTTCTTCTTCACTTTTGGATCTACATTGAAATCGCCTCTAGAGAAATCAAACCCGGCGAATTGGACTATCGTTGTCGGAGTTTGTCAGTGGATGAATTGCCATGGCTAAATCTAACCAAAACTTTTCTCCGTATGAAGAGACCCAGCCGATTGATTCTAATCCACCTTCTTCTTCTGATTCTGGTAATTTTTACACTTACTAATCTCTTGTAGGGTTTATTCTTCATCAAAAGCTCCGATTTTTGCCTCTCATCGATCTGTTATATAAAAGAAATTTTGATTTTTCTGAGTTCTTGCTCTGTAATTTGAAGATTTTGGAAACTAATATGTGGTTTCTTAGTTACTCTTCTCTGTAGTTTACTATTACCTGACCTAATTTGTTTTGAATCTTAGGCGAGGATAAAGATAGCTTGCTTGGGGATTGTGACACACAACCTGTTGATGACAATGCTTTGATTAATGATCAGTATATGGAGACTCAGGTCATGGATACTGAATGTGATAATGAAGAATTTCTTCTTTGTAATGAAACTCAAGCAGTTGATTTGGGATTTGAAACCGGAGAAGAAGTACTTGTAGAGGGGAAACAGTTACTTGAAGCTTCTGATGGTTTGGCTACTCAGGTTTTGGATCTTTGTGATGATGAAGTTGTTGTGGATAGTGATGATGATGTTACTGATGTGTTGGAGGGCAACAGTGATCTCTCTGATAGTGATGACTCGGGTAGTAAAGCGGAAACTGTGTTATCTAGTGAAGAGAATAGACAGGATGCTAATGAAAAGGTTAAATCAGCAGTTGTCTTTGATGCTTGGTCGAACGAACATGGAGTTTCTGGTGAGTTTCTTACCAATATTGCAGAGTTTGTTAATGAATATTGAAATTTTAAGTTGGCTACTTAGGTTCAGTATAGATTTATCGGATCACAATGTCTTGACCTAATCTTAGTTGCTTACCAGCCTATAAGCATGAGAGATATTCTTCGTTAATCAGTTGCTTACCAGCCTCTAAGTATGTTTTTGTATATAGTTTGTAACTCCATTGTTAATGTTCATGTAATCTTTTAGAAGATGGAGATCTTAATCTAATTAGGTAGTCATATTTTCCTGTGTTCTATTAACAAACCATTGGTAGTTGCAGACTTGCAGTTATTTTAAGACAATATCTGCCTTGCATTCTTTTCAAGTTCCCTCTCTCATTTGCACTTTTCCAATGACCTTTTTTTCTTTTACCAGGAAAAAAGGTGGCTAGGTTCGCTTCAGTTCGTTCAGCAGCTTTTCGTGCTTCTGCTGTGGCAGCTCGTGTTGCAAACCAAAAATCTGCCAACACTGACTGTTCTACACTAATCAACTGTCATTCTTCTGGGAAAGGAACCACACATAATTCTGGTCTAGAAAATAGTGTTGGGGAAGTAGGGAATCAGCAATCTCTTACCAGTTTATTTGTTGAAGAGAAAAAGGACTTAAGAACAGGAAAAAAAACAGCGAGGAAGCTTTTCGTAGAGGATTTCCCTGAAGAAAAATTTCATTCTACTGATTGCAATGTCGATCTGGGGAATTTGAGTTATATTGGCTCTCAAGAACCTGGTGAGGAATCCCAGGCCAGTGCTCTTAACTTGGTTGATAAGCTCATTAGTGAGTGCCGTCTAGAGTTTGATTTTGAAGTTCAAGCTGACTATGGAAGGAAAACAGAAGATAAATCAAAATTTGTTCAGATTTTTAAAGGTCCACAAGAATTAGCAAAGAAGGTAAGTTACAAAAGTGGAGCTGTTGGAAACAATATTTTCGACTGGGATGATAATCGTGAGGATGAAGGAGGGGGTGATATCTATCGTAGAAGAAAAGATGAATTCTTTGGCGTTGCAAGTAAAAGACGGGAATTTTCTAGCTTGCCTAGAGAACAGAAAAGAGAACTGATACCAGTTGCAGTGGATAAAAGATGGGCTCGTTCTGATTCCAAACTGTTGAAGCATAGTGTGACTAGGAGCCGAAAGAATATCCAGGGTGCTAAAAAGAATCTTGGCAAAGAGTTAGATGAAGTTCGTGAAGCGGCAGTTTTAGGGAATGATACACAAGTGGCTGCTGAAGCGATTGATGATCTGTGCTCTGGAGACCGTGGCAAATTTGATGGTGAGGCGAGTTGTCTTACAGGAAAGAAACTGTCACCAGAAGAAGAGAGAGGATTTTCTCCCGGTGGAGTCGTTACTAGACAATCCAAGGGAACTAAGAGGATTCAGGCTATGAGTAAAGATGAATTGTTGAAAAAAAGAATGAAGAAGGCTAGTCCTAGTCCTGCTAAAGCTTGCCGGACGAATATCGAAGGATCTTCAAATGGTGACCAGCTTAATAAAGAAGGTCCATGCTGCTGGAAGAGTAGGAAGGTCCAGACTGCTTCACGAGAAACTAAAAAGAATCTTGTTGACGAGTTTGATGAAGTTTCTCAGGAAAGTAATACAGAAATGTTTGATAGGCATGAAGAAGCAGAAGCAGGCCCTGATACACAAATGGCTGCTGAAGTGATGAATGCTCTGCACTCTGGGGACGGCAGGGAAATTGATCCTGAGCCAAATAATCTAATAGGTAAGAAATTGTTATTGGAAGGAGGCATTTCTAGGTGTGGAGTCGTTACCAGAAAGTCCAAGAGGATCAAGGGGATTCAGGCTGTGGACAATGATGTTGAATCATTGAAACCAAAAAACAAGAAGGCTAGATCAATTCTTGCTAAGTCTTTTGAGAAGAATATGGATAGGTATTCAAAAAATGACAAAGTTGATACGCCAGATGAAGCTGTTGCGTCAACCACAGAAAAGAGGCAAGGAGAATTATCAAACAAACATTGTATGTCTAAGTTACTTAAGCAATCACATAGAGGTGAAGCTGAGGTGTTGAATTATCCCAAGCGGAGAAGATCAGCTCGTATTTCACAAGATCAGGTTAATGAGGCTGGGAGGAGTTCAGATCCCGCGTTTGATACTCCAGCTAAGTCTAAGACGCCGTCAACAAATGTATCGCCTATATGCATGGGTGACGAGTATCATAGACTTTCTTGCAAAGATTCATTTACATCACACACTACAAGGGAATTTCGTAGCTTAACCGTACCAGTAGCGGAACCTATCTCCGAGACAAAGAGTACTAGAAAGAGAAGAGATTTGGGTAGTATATGTGTCTTGTTCAGCCAGCATCTTGATGAAGATGTGACCAAGCATCAGAAGAAGGTATAGTTGGGTTTCTAACTGTAACTTTAGTTACCTTCGATCATGTGACCTTATTCCTTGCTTTTTCTTTTACAATTGGTAGTGAATTTTCAGTTTTGCATTAACCAAGTCTTCTAGACAAAAGTAAACCTCTTAACAATCTGGCATATGATATGTTTAACAGATTTTGGCAAGGTTTGATATCTCGGAAGCTTCCTCCATGAAGGAGGCAACACACTTCATAGCTGATAACTTTACGCGCACAAGGAACATGCTAGAGGCAATCGCTTCAGGCAAGCCAGTGGTCACAACACAATGGCTTGAAAGCATCGATCAAGTAAACATATACGTTGATGAGGATATGTATATACTCAGAGATTCAAAGAAGGAGAAGGAGTTCTGTTTCAACATGGGGGTTTCTTTGGCTCGTGCACGCCAGTTTCCGCTACTACAGGTATCTAATACTCTTTTGGTTTCAATTCTTTTTTTACCTCGTTTATTCTCCCTTTTCGGCTCATTATATTTACATATTTCAGGGAAGAAGAGTTTTTATCACTCCAAATACAAAGCCTGCTTTAAACACAATCACTACTTTGGTTAAAGCAGTTCATGGACTGGTAATCATTTCTTCACCTTTTTACACTTTCATGTGCATGTTTTCAAAACTTTTTCTCCCCGAAACTGATCCATAATGAAAACAAATGCCAGCCTGTAGAAAGACTCGGAAGATCTTCCCTAAGCGAAGATAAGGTCCCAGAGAATCTTCTGGTCTTATCATGTGAAGAGGATCGCGCTATCTGTATACCCTTTCTGGAAAGAGGTGAGTTTTATAGTTTGGTCTATATAACTTCTGCTTTTGTATGTGGTAGATTTCACGGGGAAATCACAGTTTTTCTTTTCCTTCTTCTCAGGGGCCGAGGTATATAGCTCGGAGTTACTACTAAATGGGATAGTTACCCAAAGGCTTGAGTATGAGAGGTGGGTATTGTTATTAGACAATAAATTCTTATATTTGTCGAACAAAGCTTTGTCTCATCTCATTCATGGCTTCTTACTTGGGAATCTTGAACTGTGTTAGGTACCGTCTCTTCACAGACCATGTGAGAAGAACGCGGTCAACGATATGGATCAAAGACGGGAAAGGTAAGTTCCAACGTCGTAGCGGGTAAAAGAGTAAATGTGATCAAACTCCTATATGATAGTTCAGTTTTAGATTAGTTTAGAAAGTGGCTGTATATGTAACATGTTTGGCTTAACTCGTGTAACTATAATCTGTTGGGTTTTGAGTCATTATGAACAAATTGAAAAGAGGAACAACGATAGAGATTCTTTAACCTTTCTATTTCATCATTGAATGGTAGCTAAATTATTTAAAAAATCGATGGAAACACCCAAACTCAAAACCAAAGGCAAACATTCGCCTCCGCTTCCATCACCAGCAGTGAAATCTCCTCCACAGAACATTTGATTAGGTTCAAGACGGTGGAAGATTGATCCCTTGTAGTGGAGTGGCTTACCAAGCTTCCCCATCCCTTTCTCCCTGTGTACATAGGGCCCGGAAATTCTCCGCCGCTCGTGGTGTCGTGTCTGCAAAGAGCTCCATCACAATCCGACCACACTCTGCTGTCCACGCTCAAATAAAAAAAAAACTTTAGGATTAGCTTTTACTACTTGTTCAACGCCACCACGCTCCACCAGCCGGAGGAAGAACATTAACGTTTAATCCACCACCACCTCCACCAGCGGGTGGTACGAGTTCGGCAACAGGTTTAAACGTTAATTGTAAAACCAACATTAGCCGGAACGTTAATTGAACAGGTGCATTGGCTTCATTAAAGCTCAAACTTACATAGTAGGGTTTACCGGAGATTTACCGTAGATTTTTACGTATTTCTCTAATATATAATGGATTATCCTAACGATATCTAAATTATTAAATCTAATGATATCTAAGTCACAACATTACACTATTTTTTTTTTAAAAACGAACCGTTATCACAATTCACATTACAATGAGATTCAATTAAGTATTCACACTTGCATTTCACACTTGCATCTATTAAACTCGAACAGAATAATTAAGGAACGGTATTAACCGTCAATAACTCCCATCCTAAATCTAAACTGCCATTGCATCACAAAATTCAAAAACTATCCGACTCTTTTGAGTTTTTGTCATCTCTTGTCGCTTCAGACATAAACTACAGTCTGAACTTCATAAACTAATTGTCGTCGATTCAACAATGACGAAAGATAAGAAGAAAAAGGACAATGTCAGAGTAAGATCTTACTTAACATTCTCCTTTTTGTTGTTAATCCTCTGTTTTTTTTCCTCTGTTTTCAATACGTTACTTCATTTGTTTTCTCAATTTTCTTCGATATGTTGTAGTATATGGATGTCGAATTCAATGTATCGATGCATTGCAACGACTGCGAGAGAAAAATCGCTAGAGTTATTTCCAAATTCAAAGGTATAAATCAAAGTAACGTTTCCTTCAAAGGTATATACATGTTTTTTATAGTTTCTAATTTGAATGATCTATGAATTTTCATAGGAGTTGAAACGTTTGTGACGGATATGATTAACCACAAGGTTGTGGTCAGGGGAAAGATTGATCCGAACAAGTTGTTGAAGAAGCTTAAGAAGAAGACTGGCAAAAGAGTGAAGATTGTAGTTAAGGAAGAGAAAGGTGAAGAATCTAGTAAGGAGAACGAAAATGTTCTCGAGATTGATATGGAATCGATTTGTTTAGGGGATCAGTCGATGTTCGGGTTTTGTGATTGGGAGATGGAGAAATTTATGGTGTTTAGTGATGAAAACGTCAAAGCCATTTGTTCTATTTCTTAGCCTAGTTGAAACGAGATATAAGCAATACACACAAAATCATTCTTGAATGTGAATGAATTTATTCAAGATGTTATATAACTATAATATATCCTTCTTCTAAGCGGGTTCTCTCGATATAGGTTTTTTGTGGAAAGAGCACTCTCATGGAGATCCCGTTACTCCCAAAACAATGCTTCTCTAGGTGTTCCCATTAAGTTAAGTGCAGTGGCTGCAATGTGAGACGCTGTGAGGCCAGCTTCAGCTAGTTGATCCATTGGTGATCCATGTTCGATATACCTGTCAGGTAGTACCATTGGTCTCCACTTTTGTCAAAATGAAAGAACATTTTAAGACAGGTACCAAATGGTATACAAATGAATATTAAGAATGTGTAAAAAATTGTTAATGTACCTTGAGCTTTCCATCAAGAAGGCCATCAAGTGCAAGAAATTGTACCACATGCGATCCAAATCCTCCAATGGAACCTTCTTCAACCGTGATCAAAACCTCGTGTGATTTAGCTAAGCTACGAATGAGAGCAACATCTAACGGCTTACAGAATCTTGCATCCGCTACTGTTATCTTTAATCCGCGTTCGCTTAGCATAGATGCAGCCTCTAAACATCTTTGCACCGCTGATCCATAGCCCAAAAGCGCAACCCTCTCGCCGTCCCTTAGTATCCTACCTCTCCCAATCTGAAATTAAAAACACACAAAGATTAAAACTTAGAATGTTAAAGTTTTGGATTCACAATATTGTTTTTACTAAACATACCTGAAGAGGGACACCTTTGTTACCAGGAGGAAGTGAAACACCAATACCATTTCCTCTATGATATCGAAAGCAAGAAGGACGGTCATCAATAGCTGCAGCGGTTGCAACCATGTTAAAAAGCTCTGCTTCATCAGATGGAGCCATTACTATCATGTTTGGTAGACATGCCATAAACGTCACATCAAATGCTCCACAATGTGTTGGACCATCTGCTCCCATAAGTCCTGCTCTATCTATTGCAAATCTCACAGGCAGTTTCTGTAGATCAACATCATGTACAACCTACACAAACTAGTTTTAGTCTAGTTACCACATCACAATAAGCAAATAACCAAAAATATGTGACTCTATTACTTGATCATATGCCCGTTGCATGAAAGATGAGTAGATTGTACAAAAGGGCTTAAGTCCTTCGCAAGCAAGACCAGCAGCGAAGGTAACTGCATGTTGTTCTGCTATGCCGACATCGAAACACCTTGTAGGAAAGCGGCTTTCGAAGAGATTCAACATGGTTCCACCTCCCATGGCTGCATGAATGGCAACAATATCTTTGTCTGCCTCTGCTTCTGCAATCAAGGCCTCCACAAAACAGGAAGTGTAAGACTGAGTCTTGGAAATATTTTTGAACTGTTTACCTGTTTCTGGATCAAATTTTAAAACTCCTGACAAGAATGAGAAATATGGATCAATCCAAGAGTGCTTAGTATAGTCAAGAAGATATGAAAATTAATTTTACCATGATACTTGTCATCAGCTCTCTCTGCGTAAGGATATCCACGACCTTTCTCAGTCACGACATGGATAAGAACCGGTCCTATGGTTTTGGTGCTCTTTAATGTTTCAAGAATGGAGACCAGATCATCTATGTTGTGTCCATCAACTGGACCAACATAGTGAAAACCAAGTTCTTCAAACAGTGTTGAACTAGTCTCTCTAATCATTCCACAATTAGATTGCAGCCTACTAAGAGCACAGCTCAGAGCTCCAACAGGTTGAGTTGGTCCATCCAAGTTAGCAGTAGGCAAAGATACTTGTTTGTTGTCGTTGAGAATCACAATCATGTTGGAGTGTAAGTAGCCAGCATTGTTCATTGCTTCATAAGCTTGTCCAGCTGTCATAGCACCATCGCCTATAACCGAAACCACGCTGTTGTTCATCCCCTTCAAATCCCTCCCTACAGCCATCCCTGATTCACAATTTCCGCATGCATGTTAGGAAAGTGATTTTTCTTGTTTTCTTGTGACACAAGAAAATAACAAGTATGACCTAAGCCTGCAGATAGTGTGGTCGAACTGTGCCCGGTGCCAAAAGAGTCATGCTCACTCTCTCTTCGCTTGGTGTAGCCGGAGAGGCCATTGGTCTGCCTTATTGTCTTCATCTTTCCTCTTCTTCCCGTTAGAATCTTGTGAGGATAAGACTTGTCAAAAAGACAAAAACAAAACAAGTTAAAAACACTTGTACATGTAGCTAAAGGAAAACTTATGCTTGCAATGAGATAACCAACCTGATGACCAACATCCCAAAGGATCTTATCATGAGGAGTATTGAAGATGTAATGAAGGGCCACGGTGAGCTCAACAACACCAAGATTCGAACCCAAGTGTCCTCCAGTTTTCGAAACATTAAAAATAACATCAGATCTCAACTCGTCCGAAAGAACTTTGAGTTCCTACATAGCAGAACACTTTTTCATCATCACATCCTTGATTTGACACAAAACAAGGTTCAAGACTTGGATTAGGATTTATACTTTGATGGAGAGATTTTTCATGTGCATTGGATGGTTGATTGTGTCCAATAAAGGAGTTGGTGGTCTGTTTGAATAATATTCACCTTTCTCTGAAAATGTTGTTGCTCTTACTTTTGACTGAACCAAAAAAAGATGTTATGTTATTTTCAATTAATTCAATAACTTTCACAAACTTAACAAGAACTAGTGTACGTATATAGTTTCTCACGGATAATCTGCAGAACTTTGATAATAATGCAACTTCATATAGTAATCAATAAGTAAAAGAGGGAAAAAAGAAAAAAACTCTTACATATTTTGTAGAAGACATAGAAGAAGGTTTAAGATATTTTAGTGAAGGATTCCTATTTATGTAAGAAGGAAAGGCAAATACGGAGAGAGCCATTTGAGAGAATTTGTTAATCTGTGTTTGATATGACATTCCAACGTATATATAGTGGTAGTATCAATAAAATGTAAAGCTTACTAATCGAACTCTTTTAACACCTTAAATCCACGTAGAAATGTATTTTGTACAAATTTAATATCAAAATTTTAGAGAATAGCTTTCTGTTCACACACATGTTAACGTCTTATTAAAGTTTACGCTCTTTAACAACGGTCTAAATTCATTTGTCCGCAAGATACACACCTCTTATTCCCAAGTTAGATGTTGGTATAATTCAAGGTATATGATTTAATTTAAGTGACAGAAAAATGATAAATAATTCAGACCACAAAAGTTGACCACAAGTATTTGGATACATAAGCCTTATTTAATTTTCACTATAAAAGTAGTTAAGCACGGCTCTATTGCTCGTCTCAATCACATCGACGTGATATTTATATTATTGGGGATAGTTCAAATAGAAACTTAAATCAGTAGCCGTCAAAAAAGTAGTGTATTGACTAATGTACTAATCCAACGGGAATCACTTACACCATATTGTGGCTTTGTGGGAGACTTTAATTAAGAGATGTTTGTATGATAATTACATTACATATCTGTACTTTCAAATCTACACAAAATATACGTAGCGTAACCTAACACATTAATGAATAATGATGCATGTATAATGTGTTTCATGTGTGTTGAAAGTTGTAACTAGTGATTTAGACTACAGATAGGAGAAAACTTAATGGAATTATTCAACCTATCTCTTGTCTTGATTACTGATTAGTCTTCTTCTTCTATGCATATATTTTCACCAAAACATGCTTCCCTTTGGATACTATGCATGTTTGAAACAATAAAATAGGAATAAGATATTGATTATAACCAAAAAAAAAAAAGTGTTATTTACCCTATGATCCTTATTTAAATTTGTAATCGATAATAACAAGGTGGAAGAACATATAAACATCATATTTTTGTCATATTGCATAATTAATGGTATGGTTCATTATACATACGAAATTACGAACTGGAAATCTTAATTATTATTGAAAAGACAAAAAGGTCACTTGAAAACAAAATTAAACAGAAGGTACAATTAAAGGAACTAGTAAAGTTATGAACAAACGATGAAGGGAACGCTCATTCTTTACCCAAAAAAGTTCAAATAAAAAAGATGGAGCACTAATTAATACGAGTATAGAGCAATACAAAGTTATAAGTGGTAAACTAGAAGTCTAGAAATCGAACATGAGGTTATAAATTGGAGCCATATATAGTCGACGACAGGTCACGGATCTGTAAGTAATTAAGAATTTTGTCATTATTTTATTTTTAGCTACATTATTTAACGTGCACTCACATAGTATAACTTTATTTTTTTCTTAATTGCATTGTATAAATGTCTGAAAATCTTTAGAGATTCGTCGAAGTGCAATCGTAATAAAAAAAAGATTTCCAAGATCATCATGGATGTTTAGTACGGGCCCTTTGTTATCATCTTGGGCTACTAAAATTCATATGGCCCATCTGTGTTCTTTGGTCAAGGACTACAAGACTTCTAACTACTTCTAACAGTTACAGTAAAACAACAACCTAATACCTAACCAAGTTGTCCGGATCACATTACCTTGATGCGTACATTATCTTGATCAAACTCTATATAATTGTAGTCATGACTCATGACTATATGTTTGCTTGAGATCTTATTTTACATATGTGGGATTTAGATGTGGATTAAGAAACGTTTTAGCATGTCTCACTCTTCCAATGGCACAAAGAAAGAAGTTCACATAAGAACCTTTTTTTGATAGTCACATAAAGAGAGGAAGAAGAGAGAGTCCAAAATGAAACAACAATGGACAGAGATGTTTATGAAATTCACTCAAAATCCGAGTTCGACGGCCGGGATCATTCCACCAGAAGCTACAATCTGTTGCTCCAGCTGCATAGATTCGATCATCAAAACCAAAATTGAATCAGATAAGTTTCAAATGTTGATCAAAATATTGTATAACTAGATAAGAGTTATGTGGGTGGTTTTATAAAAAAAAAAAAAGTCTCTTTGACTTTTTACCTTGAACAGAGTCTCTAATCTGTTTTTCACAAGATAATACTCTTGCTTCACTTGTTGCAAACATCTATGACATCTGAAATTTTTCAACGATGTATTTTCCTAATCAGATCTTAAAACAAAGAAATAACGAATGGACCAACGAACATATCGATTAAACTCACGCTTCGACATTTTGCTGCTCGCAGAAGCTGCGGAAGACAACACAAGCATTCTTAACTCTCTGTGCTCCTATACTGTTATTTTTTGGCAATATATATTGTTACACATTTCAAGATCAAGAAAATGTCATTATCATTGGATTAAAATCAGAAATAGCCAGTTTTGTTTTTGTTGTTACCTGGAGCTGCTACCTTTGAGTTGATGAACATGGGGATCAACTTTTTTAAAGTCTACAACTTGTTGATCTCTGCCCGAAGCATAAAAAAACAGTGAGAAACACAAGTTTTGGAAAAGAACAAAAAAAAAAAGATTAAAGAGAGAATGTGTAAAGAAGATTACAGGGAAAGTGAGAGATCATTGAGAATCCTATCAGAGTCTTGGAAGAAGAGTGTGACAACTTGTGAAACAAAATCTGGATTGCTTTCATCTTGTAGTTGTTGCAGCTGCAAGAACTGGCTGTCCAAAATCCCCTTTTTTGTATTTACCCAAAACAAAAGACTTTCCATAATCAGAAACTAATTTTACATAACCTAAACTCATGATTATCTTACCAAAGAAACTACAAAAGCCTAACACATTTTTACTATAAGTCCTAAAACCATTTTTACTACAAGTCCTAAAACCAGAAAGAAAAAGTTGTGAACGTTAAAACAAGTTTTCTGATTATTTGATCTTTTCAAATGTGAAAAACTTACTTCTAAGAAGAGTGATTTGGTGTAATCTTGCAAACTCTTCTGCTTCTGAACCAAATCCATATTCTCTGTTATTTGCTTTTGTTCTTTATTTCTTTGTTTCTCTCTGCCAATAATGGAGGTAAGAAAATGTCCAACAAAATCCTCAGTACTTAAAAGATGAGAACAAAATCCTCCGTATCAAAAAACCCTATTTTTTAAATTTAAATAGTTTGTATTTTATTATTACAATTTTGGTTTGGATGTGAGAAAAGAATCCAAAAAGAAAGAAACTCTTAAAGAATGGAAGTTGGTCGTGCTGTCAACTGTCTAACCATTCGCGCCTTTTTTTCCTCGTTTTTTTTGCAAATGTGATAAAGACATAAGAAGAGCATTTGATACTTCTTGATTTGTCTTTTTTTTTCTTAAGATTTTAAAACATTTTATTGGTTCGAATATTTAAATTACTGTACTACTGATGAAAAGCATATACTAATATGCACAGCTCGCATTCAATGTATCTTTCAAATAGCATCTCTAGGGAAACTTTATTTGTAATATAATTTTGATTTGATCCTCATTGTTTTTGTCCAACTAGCAATTCTTTTATTATAATAATACATTGATTGGTTAGTTTATTTTATATTGATGTATCACAAATATCGTAACGTAATGGGTTTATCAAGGAAATTGTGACTTTGAGAACTCAAATGCCGCCTAACACTTTGTAATGTTGTTCAAAACCAAAACTAAATGCAGCTTATAATTTCTTTAGTCATATATCTCGTCCAATCATTTGGTGGAATTCTTATTAAACTAGGATTTATCATATTTTGTGTTATACCAATATTTTTCATTATAATCAACCACTTATCACAATTCAAATGTTTTTTCGTGATTTCTCAAAGCTTTTCTATTTACTCGTTTGTCACTTGCTCTATAAATTTCTTTCAACTAACAATATTTCAAAACAACCTAACAATATATATGCAATAGCTCATATCCTTTCAATCTTTCATAGAGTACTACATACAATATATTTTTACGTAACATTTTCAACTACAACGATCAGCACACCAGTCTCATCTTTTTCAACCACACTATTTCTTCATTTGCATATCCCTGGTATTTTCGTCACTCCAAATACTTTCCCAATCATACTCATACACACCATTCTTATCTATTTCCTCATGCACAGTAAAATGACAATTTTTTCCTTAGACAATTCGTATTTTCAATAACAATTTCAACACGTCAAGCCAAAATAAAAATAGTAAATTAGTTTCACTGTATTAATTTCTGCAAATTTGGGTAAACATCAACGCTTTGACACGTCTCACATGATGAATGGACATGGGACATGCAAGAACGTAGGATGCGTTTAACGAATGGCATAAAACGTATTATATATACTAACTAACCAAAGATTATTAGTGGTTCTTACTTGATAATGGGTCCATCGTAAGAAGGTTCCATCACTAATTATGGACCTTTCAAATCTTATTATGAATTTTGATATCTTACATTATATTATCTCCGTATAAAAGTTAAACTGTGCTTCCTTAGTTTTTAACAAATTTATACGTAAAAAGTCAAGAAAGAGTTTGCACTCACCCATATCTCCAAGCAATTTATTATAAGAAAATCCTTATAGCCAATAGCCATATCAAGTTTTTAAAAAGGTTTAAAGCTAGAATACAAGTCGCTGTAGACGCAGCCAAATACGATATTATTTACTAAAAACAAATAAAAGGTAAACATGCAGAACGAGTTAGTCGATTTGTTGGTTCACTGCCAATTTCAGGTTAAGTTCAATTTACACAAGTAAAATAAATTAGTTGTCAATTTTATCTCGTGTATGGGCTTGGTTGGTTCAACCGCAAACAAAAAGAAGAAAAAAGTGAGTTTAGATATTAAAATGGTGTATTTACATTTGTAACACAATACCGTAAAAACAATCCATGTTGACGTAATGGTTTCACATACGATAAACACACTTTTAGATCATGTAAAATACAAATGCATGTAAACGTAGATTTTAAAACACAAGTCCATATTCTCTATCAATTTTGTGTTATCACGTTTACAAATTATGTTTGATAAAAGAAAACTAACCGCATTTTAACATATAAACACAAAAACAACACATTCAAAAGACATTCAAAGTCGTTGTATAGTCTTAAAATTTTTACGGATCCATAAGAGAAACTTCTCTTTAGATTCAGTCAAGATTCATCACCAAACGTGTGCTTTATTCGACGCCTTAGAAATTTCTTCGCATTTAGTTCCAAAACTCAATAACTTATCGAAGAAATTATAATCAACCGTTTTAGAAATTATTGAGTCTTCGTGTGTAGACATATAGACAAAATTTAAAATAGTTTGACTTAGTCAATGTTATTACCAATTCTTCTACGGTGTTAAATCCAACATCTCGGACCGGATCAATGATTTATCATCTCAAAATTGTTTTATAAATACCGACACACGTATCAAGCCAAGAACATACTTTATAGTTTATACATCTAACTCTAAGGTTCAAGCTCATGTCCGAAACTTCTTTGCTCATACCCAAAACAAACTCTCCAGCTTCATCAGAAAACATGGCAAACACAAACAAATCCCTCACAGGCCTAGAGAGTCTTATAAAGCTTCTCCCAACGGGAACACTCTTTATCTACCTTCTACTTAACCCTGTCCTCACTAACGACGGTGAATGCTCCACAGGTAATAAGGTCATGTCGAGCATTCTTGTCGCCCTTTGCAGCTTTTCCTGCGTCTTCTCATGCTTTACCGATAGTTTCAAAGGCGTTGACGGATCAAGAAAGTTCGGTATAGTCACCAAGAAAGGTCTTTGGACTTACGCGGAGCCAGGATCCGTGGATTTATCCAAGTACAAGCTTAGGATAGCGGATTTCGTTCATGCGGGTTTCGTGCTGGCTGTGTTTGGTACACTGGTGCTGCTTGACGCTAATACCGCGAGCTGCTTTTATCCTCGGTTCAGGGAAACACAGAAGACACTTGTCATGGCTTTGCCTCCTGCCGTGGGTGTTGCCTCAGCCACTATCTTTGCTTTGTTTCCGAGCAAACGAAGTGGAATCGGGTACGCGCCAATTGCTGAGGAGGTAGGTGCTGAAGAGGAGACCAAGAAAGCCTCGGTCTCTGCCTAAGATCGGTTACCTCAGTTGTTTCTAAATTATTTGTCAAGATTTGTTGTAGATTGTACAAGAATATCATTGTTTACTTAAACTTTTATTTAGTTCTTTGTAAGCATAGCTATTAATATGTAGACTAAATGTTGTATTGCATCTTAATATGATGGGAATAAACGTTATCATATACACAAGTGTTGTTTCTTAATCAGTGTCCAAACTTTATGAAGACATCAGATTTCCTAGTTTCCATGTATCTTTCGACATCAAATTAGCTTTTATCTGAAAGATCTTCTGCTTTGCTTTCTTGCGTGAATGTTTGAAGTTACCTCGAGATCGCTCTTTGGTTATAACTAAATCGACTTTGACTATATGATGATCAGAAGTACCTTTGGAAGAAACAACTGAGTACGAGCCAGGAACAAATTCGTAAGGTGACTCTGGAGATGCCAGAATGTAATCGACCCGTGTCCCGTACTTGCATGTTCCTTGTACATCTGCATCAGATCAAGAATTTCACATATTAGTACTATTACTACATTGAACTTTGCAAGTTAAGAGAAAATGGAGAAACTAACTTTGTCCTTTGGCAATAATGACTACAGGCTCACATTCTCCTGCAAATTCTTTTGAATCCAAGTATCCTTTTCCCTTGAGAAACCTCATCACTTCAACTCTAGGCGTCGGCTTTCCAGAATCCTCGTAATACTGTTCTTACAATACATGGTTTTTGGTTATATATGAGACCAACTAAATAATGACTGATCTAACGAAATTGTACCTTTACGATGTGGTTCCATCTTGCTATGGAATAATCAGAGCCATCAAGAGAATTCAAGCCTCCAAGGAGGATGTGGGGAGATTCGTCTCCTCGAGTAATTGCATCGATCTGCTTCATACGCCAGTTCTCATCTAGATGGTCAAGTTGAGTACAATACACATTTACATCTCCAGCCCATGGGATCTCTACAGTCACCTTCAACACATTCCTGCACACGCAAAAGACATTTACATCAACAATGATATAGTGGGAAGAGGAAAATCAATGTAAGATAAGCAAAAGAGATTTTTTGTATTACCTAAAATCATCTACATCAGCAATTCTCTGAACTCTCCACTTCTTTATGGGCCATTTTGATAGTATGGCGTTTCCATACTCAGGCGCCCAGCTCTCTGCAAACACGTATTTCATACCTAAGGCGGAAGCCAAATCTGATAATGGTTTCATAAGTGTCTCTTCCTCTGCTTTCACGTCTTGTAAAGCCAAGATGTCTGCATCCAACTCTCTTAACAATTCAGCTATGCTTCTTCTGCTGCTGTATCCGTTAAAGCTTTCTTGGTCCCACCAACAAGAGGGAAGACACACGGGAGATCTCATCGAGAGACTTCCTCTGTTTTCCTTCCCGTCGTTATCATTCTCTACCATACTCAGAAAGCTGTAGCTCTGTGCTAAGGAAATCTCATTGTCTGGGAGATTAATGCAAACCTTTGGTTTCCTGACTGCAGAAGAATGTAATGGAGACTGCTTCAGAATCCCTTTTGGAGAAGGGCATGTGATGTTGCTGCTATCTAGATGACCAAGAAAAGCTGTTTCCTCCATGGTTTGCACAACAGGCGCAAGTGAGAACATAGCCACGTTAAACGTTGCAACCCGAATATGTCTTCCAGAGTTTGAGCTCAGATGGATAGAAGAAACTTCAGATTCCGGACTCTCTTTTCTTCGAGCTCTCCACCTTGCTTTCCTGAACCTCCTGACTATAACTCTAGCCCTCACCCGTTTCTTGATAACCCATCTAAGTCTTGAAAAAAGGCAACCAAGCTTCCTTCTAAACACACACAACATGTAATCTCTCTGTTATTCTGCTTCAAAAAATGGAAACAGCTACAAAAGATTAACACTTTGAGAGTTTTCAAAACAAAGATTTGAACTTTTCATGAGACAATTAAACAAACAACAAGACTATAATATCATATCAATGAAGAGATGAGATGATTAAAAGTATTTATGAAGAGAAAGCAATGAGCCAACTGCTCCAAATTTGGTGAATAGAGGATAATAACTCTATTTTTTGTTGAGCGTTAATTAACTCTATTCTAAAATGTCAAACAATGTAAACCTGCTACCAGAGAAAGAAAGAACAACAAGGAACCAAAACCTTACCTGTTGATCAACCATCTCCACGAAATTCTCCCAAGTAGGTTAAACAGAAAACTGACAAAAAAAAAATATATTCTGTACACAACTTGACTTCTGTGAAGGGTTTAGATTGTGCATGTGTAGATAGAGTACCATATTTTATGATTAAAATATTAATATATAAACAAGCTATTACTTGACTTTATCAAACAAATTACCAACCCTGGGACCAAAAAAATTTCCACTCAGTTTGGCATGCTCTTGAATGATATTTTCAAGCAAACCTTAAGCAGGAGGAAGGATGCTAAAAACTTATCGAAAAACTTGATGAGACTATTGAAACATGATATTAAGTTCCTGGCTAAGCGGATCAGTATCATTCATCATAAGTACTACTAAAGACCTGTAACGCCAAACAACTAGAGCAACAAAATGTCAAAATTGAGACCATAGCCAAAAATACAGATGCAAATTCTGACTCCGGCTTCAACTGAAAACAAAAGCAAATATCTCAAGTGTCACTTCCATGTACTTAGTGTCAGAGGTTTAACTTACCACCATCAGGTCTGCTAAATTGTGCATTCCAGGAAGAAGAGTAGTCATCTTTCTCTGTGTAATCAAGAGACATAATGGAATGAGGCATAGTCACTTGCATTGAAGCAGAACTCTTAACACAAACAACTGAAAGTAGTAATCCTCCACAAGAAATTGCAAAACATAAAATTCAAAGCTTGTGTAACTCAGGAATGAACAATAATCACTTGATGATATATTGCAAGGGGTTTGTTTCTGTAAAATTGACCCAAGATGAAATTTTTATTTCCTTTATCATAAACCCATTTCACACGCTTTTATTTCACTATATGAGTGAGAATATTTTCAGAAATCGAAATCCAAATTGTAAGAAAAAATTTCGTGTAATGCTCATAATCTCGATCGTTTTGTGTGTATATGTATATTGTATATACGGAGCAGAGAAAGAGACCTTGAGGTAGGCGCGAGAATCAAGTAAAAGCGACGGTGTCCGACGAAACTCACCATTCGATCACCGTCGCCGTCATCACTGTTCCGCCATTGCAAAGACCTTTACGTTAACCGGAAATTAGTGGAGCTCGGAATTAAACCAGACTGGTTTAATCAGTCTTAAACCACAAACATATCATTTATTCACGAATGGCCCTTTAATTTTAAGAAATGTACAATTTTGACCCTTGGTAACGAAAATTTATATTTTGACCCTTTCGAGCCACATTTGACATTTCCACGAAGTGATTTAGTAAAACATTAAATGGAAGAAAAAAAAAGGTTACAACAGGCAAAATTGGATTTAAATTAACCATCTTTAAAAGTTACATCCTCAGAACAAAGCATGGCCATGTTGTCCTTCCTCTAATTTCTTCTGCTTCTTCTTTCTCTTTTTCTCCATCTTTGTATCTCCTCGTGATGCCATACGTTTTGCTTGCTGTGACCTTATCTCCAATAGCTTGGCCTTTGCATCTTTGAAGGGAGCATCAGATCTTGCATCCATCATTTGCTGCAAAACACCACAGCTTCACTTTAAATACCCACAAAGATGAGATAAAATGCTAAAAATGAACATAATCCAAAGTGCGAAATGTTTTTACCTTGACATGATCCATGGCGGCCAAATTGAAACCGATTGTATCTTTGCATGCCTGATAAGTTCCAGATTCATATCAAAACCAATTCAGAAATAAAAAGATATACAACTCAACAACATTTTCCTCTTTGCTAACCTTGATTTCTGAGTAAAGAATGTCCCTGAGAACGCTTAAGATTGGTCTGGCAGATGGTGTTGTTACCAACTGGTTGTGATGTGTCTGTAATATAATGGTTGCGATTCTGCTAACCAACTCTACCTGCAGGATTTGGTAACAAACATTAGAGATATTCTAAGACGAGAAGGATGGATCTATAATCTGTTGTAAAAATATAACAGGTTGATGACCCAGATCGAGTACATTCTACTTTACAACACGAAGCTATATCTATAAGCCCTTCAGAGCTAAAATCTAGAATCTACGACACAAAAGGAGTATATAATTTACCTTTTCGGGAATTAAACTCCAGTCTTTCATGTAGCAAAGAAACTTCAAAGAATCTGAGAATGGTAGAGCCTACATAAAACCCAAAAGAGGAAAGGGTATTGATTAACATAACCATGGATCTAGTACGAGTTGGGTGCAACCAAGTAACTAGTAAAACGATGGTTTGATGGAAGAAAGGCAACCTACCAGCAAAGTCTGCTCAAGATCATTTGTTCTCACATTTGAGATGGCCCTGAGAACATATTCGGACGGAGAAAGCCCGAACATCACAGCGTTGGGTAGGTATTCAGGAACTTTTCCCTTTGTTTTCTCCTCCTGAAGATTGGAAGAAAGAAAAATCACGATGCAAAGAACAAGTAGGAAACAAAGTAGCAACCGTAGATATTGGCATAACCATTTTGTGTTAAATTCAACTCCAAATTAGCCAAAAACGAAGTACCAACTAGGGGGATGTCATGTCGATATGTATAGATAAACAAACAAAGTAACGATTCCCACCTCATAAGCAGCATGACGCTTTGTTTCATCTTCTGCTACTTCCAGAGCATCTATAATTGAATCAGCAGCTGATAGAACATCTATCGTCTTCTTGCCAGCTAATGCTGCAACACCTTCCTCTGGAATTTCCTCCATGGGTCCATGCCTGTCATCTGCTGCATTATCAATCTCAGACTCAAAAAGCTCTTCTAACCTCTTTTCCTTCTCTTCCTGCATTATTTCCAGTAAAATTACATTAATTGACCTAAAGTCACATAAAATAACTCGTCAAAATATACTTGAGATTTATGTAGACATGACAGTATGACACCAAATCTACATTCACAACCACATACACATAGAAGAGTTATTATATTTGAATGCTTGAACTTGCATGACTTCCGTATTTGATTTCATCATGTAAACTGAAATAAGTAACTTCCAACAGTGGGGAATTACCTCGAGGAAGAAAGGTTCTTCAGAGCGATCCCAGCGACGCATGGAGCGGTCATGAGATCCTGTTACGAGAAAATCACCACGGTTACTGATAGCAAGGCACCAAATCTCTGCATGATGTCCTTCAAGCGTTAACAAATGCTCGAATTTGTCAGCATCCCAATACTTGACGAGGCGGTCTTTCCCAATGCTGAACAGATAATGGGTATTCCGAACAAATTTTACACCCATGACACTGTAAAACAAAGTCGCGTGTCAGTTAAGCTCCACAATCTTTTAATGATTCCAAGGAGTCTTTAACACAAAATATAATATTTGCGGTAATAATCAACATTTTACTAGCCAAGTAAATCTGTTGGGAAGATACTGGAAAAGGAAAGGGGTTTTCTGCTTATATATCATGTCATGCAATTAGTCATACTGTTTTCTTACACAAAATTATAATATTCAAGGAAAAACTGGGTCCACATTATTGAGTACGTTATGCCATTTTCAGAAATATGGTACGAATTATGGAAGTACCTGTCACCATGAGCAAAGATAGACTTATGACAATCACCAAAATCCAAACCCCAAATTTTCAAATTTTTGTCCTGAGAACCAGTAACAATCAACTCTCCATCTGATGAGATGTCAATGCACATCACAGGCAACTTGTGGCCATATAAGGAGAGGTAGAATTTTAGGGAATCCATGTAGAAAACCTGAAACCAATATAAGGTACATAAGTTAGTGTTACATACGTCAATGTAAATGATAATACGATAGATACGATTATAAGAATGTGGTTAGCGTATCATTTATATGACGTACTGAAAATTATTATTTTCTCATTTACATATGCCATAAACAGAAAATCTACCTTCACTGTGGAATCAAGCAGTGCAACTGCTATGTGTTTAGCATCCGGGCTGATAGCAACAGCAAGTACATCGTCATTCATCTTCATGGACTTAACATTTGAAACAGTGAGTTTCTTGGTCGCCTGCAGGTTATCAAACACAATATGTTTTGATCGAATCATTTTAGCACACTGTAATATACTACTCAAATAACACTAATAAACAATGTGCTCATCAACAACTTTCTTAAGAGTGAGCAATTCCAGAAAACAAAGGCACGGAAAACAGGAGATGGAAAAAAAGAGAGTAGAGAGGCAATCTATGATACAAAAACGTTTACTTATCTAATAGAGAAAATAAAAGAAACTTAAGGTCAGGAATCTCACCTTGCCAGATTTCTGTTTGACTTGGTATTCCCAGAATTTGACTTCATGATCTGCACTGACTGTGACAAACCCGCTATCGTTTGGAATAGGTGTAATTGACCAAATAGTGCCACCATGAGCCTTCACTTCTTCCACTTTGGTAGCGCTCCCTATATCAATGATTTCAAGTACCCCACTCTTGGTTCCAACAATACCATACTTGTTTTGGGGAACAATCAAACTGCATAATCCATATCCTGAATCAATGGTCCGGAGGCAGGAACCTGTACTGGGATTCCAAATTTTTACTTCACTGTGACTGGTTGACATCAAAAGGGTGTTGTCTTCACTGAGGGTAACACTCCTCACATCAGAGCGATGTCCTTGGTGTTCAATGGTAACAGTTTTCGCGTTTTCGCTGCTTTTAAGGGAATAGAATTCCAGTGAGTTATTGTTCAAAGAGAGAGCTAATGTTCCTAAGGATTCTTTTGGAGCTGTCGGACAGAAAGAGAAAGAGCTGATTTTTCTCCCAGCTCTAATGACTTGTAAGAGCTTGAAAACATCAAGGACAGTAGGACTAGAAACAGCATCAGCTAGTTCAATTTTAGCACTTGCTTCGCCATTAGCGGTTGAATTTTCATCCCCCACTTTGGAACTCTTCTTCTCTTTTCTGCGAAGCCTACGCTTTGCTTTCTGCTTAGCCTCAGCTTCATCCAAAACCCGGAATATTTCAATAGTTTTACCTGCCATTTGACAAGCCAGAAGTTTTCCCGAAACATTGAATCTAACTCTCGCAACTCTATCCTTAGTTTGTCTCTGAATTTCCCCAAACAGCTTTAGAATTTCCCACTTGTTCTCTGTCGAATGTTCTTCACTGGCCTTGATTTCATTTGCATTTGAGTCAGATACCAATGATCCGTTAGACGAATATTCCTTGACAGCATAAAATCTAAGTTCTTGATCAGCCGACCCAGTAACAACATATCTCTCCTCTGGATCAGTATCAACAGACCACACTTCACTATGATGACCACTAACTATTTGCATACAGTGTTGGGTCTCAAGATCCCAGACTCTCAAGAACTTGTCCTTAGATGAACTTACAAGTTTCTTACCACCATCCAAGAATACAAGATCTGTGACCTACATTAGACACATGAACATTGCTCTTGTCAAAAACCACTATAAAAACCCACACACCATAGCAGAATCATCAAACACTAAATACTAGAAATATCAAGCTAGACATTAAATAACCTGATCTCGGTGCCCACGGAGACGAAAAAGACCTGATTCGCCAACAACATCCCACAAGATAATATCATTATCTTTACTTCCAGATGCAAGCATCGATCCAACCTTATTGTACCGCAAAGCAGTCACCGCCCCCTTATGGCTATTAAAATTAACCTCACAAGTTCCTTTCTCAGTATCCCATATTCTTATGCTCCCATCTGCATACCCAACTGCCACCTGGTTTATCACACAGAATCAAACAACAGCAAACTCCTTCAGATACTCAATAGTACAAAGCACCATGAATATTATTAATTCTAGCTTAAAATTCAAATACGACATTTCTAGCTCTATTTAGCTACCAAATAGATTACAAAGTGAACAACTTTCAAGTCATTAAGCAAATCAAAATAAAAAACGAACAAAAGTAAGTACCAAGCTAGAAGCAGAGGAGGCTATAGAGGTAACGGCGAGAGATGGTCCACCGCGAGAGGAGGAAGGAGTTAGGGTTTTGGAGCAGACACCTTGCCGGACGTGCCATATTCCGACCTTCTCCAACGCCGGAGCAAGCACATACTTCCCCGTCGAATCGTAAGCTATGTTCGAATCTACAGATGAAATCACACCGAAAGAGGTCGCTGCATCGTATCTTTGGTAAGCCTTCACCATTCTCCAAAAGCTTTGGTTTTGATTTTCTCTTCTTCTTCTTCTTCTAGCTTTTGATGGCGGGATTTAGGGTTTTAGAGTGGTTAAGGCAGCAGGGTTCTAACATCCAATGTTACTTTTGATAAATTGCGATATAGTCTTAAACCTTTTGTCTATTCAATATTTAACCCCTAACTTTATTTCAATAGATTTGAAGCCCTTACTCTTCGGACCCAAACTTTTGTTTTCTCAATTTGCAACTATGTTGTGTAATCATTGGTACTAAGAACGAAACAGAACAAACAAAAAGAAAAATGGCTCACGACATCCATGACCAATATTAGTAATTTTTTATCATTTTCTTAAAAATCAATGTATAATAATTGAATGATTATCATCTAAAGAAAATCAAGAACGTACACTTTTTATCTTATTCATACTCTAGGCTTACCTTTTTAACATCCACATTAATTTTTTTTATTTTTTTTGTTAAAGGGCCCATCCACATTAATTTTTCCTAGCTAATTTCTTTCAAAATAAAAGGATATATAGAAATATTTGTGTGTATATACATTAGTTCATATAAGTGTCTCTTAAGTTTCAACTCCTTAACATCTAGTGATTTCAATAATGCTGATTCACTCACTATGAGCATAAAAAGAGATATGTTATTACTTTTGAGTTTATCAACAAACATATGGAAAAAATACCAAAAAACAAACACACAACATATGATCAGCATTCAAATACATAAATAAAAATAACAAAAAAAAAGATCACAATTATAAAACTTTCGTATTTACCATTCCACGAATAAACACATGCCATTACATTTTAATGTTTTATGCATATAAATAGTATAAAATCATATACTATCATTTCATCTCGGAAGCATCATCCTCACTGTGGTCCGAGGGATTCCCAATTCCGTGACGTCTACTAGGGAACACCGTGAAAACAGCACCGGAGATAACTCCGATCACCGGAGGCAAAACCATGAGAAAGATCTTCCCAGCGGAGCCAAAGCCAGGATAGAAACAATTCACGGTGTTTGCATCCAACAAGGAAATAACACTGAACACGATAAGAGAGAAGAAAGCGTGAACGAAATCTCCAACTCTAAGCCTTTTCGAAGACAAATCCACTGAAGATGAATCTGGCCAAAGACCCTTCACGGTGGCAACTCCATAATGAACGTAACCGTCTCTTGTTCGGTAACTATCGGTGAAGCAAGTGAAGCAACAAGAGAAGGCACAAATAACGATGAGAACTCCGGTTAAGTATTTGTTGATGAGGAGGCAATGTCCATTGTTGGTTAGGACAGGGTTTAAAAATTGGAACAAGAAGACGGTTCCGGTCGGGAGGAGCTTGATGAGGTCTCCTACGCCTGAATATGTCCGGTCTCTTATGGCTTTGAATGTTTTCGACATTTTTTTGTTCTTCTTTTGTAAATTATATTTTTAGTTGTCGTTTATAGTGTTCTTGAATGTGAATTCATAAAAGTGTTGTTTGTCGAGTGTTTATAGGATGAGAGAGAGACATTGCTTCTACGTAAAAACGGGTTTGGTGTTGCTTATACTCTTTAGAAAAAGTTGGGGGAAAATTTAATTATAACTTTTTTATTTGTTTAGGTTACCCTTTTTAGTATTTTAGGCTTGTACTAGAAAACGTGGCTTGGAGGATTAGATTCGTTATGTTTCTCTTTGTATTAGATACATAGAAGTGTGAAGTCATTTTTAATGCTCCATTCCATTTGTTGTCACACATATCGTCATACGGTCGTTGAAAGATCTGGTAGTCCAAAACGTATCGAGTGTGAAACAATATGTTTGGCAAGTAGACCGGAACATGTATAAATTTATTTATATATTTGAATCTTGTTAAAAACATTTTTGTGTATTTAGAGACTACACATAGGAAACTACTGATTTATACATATGGTTTACTCGACTTAATAGTTTGTTAAAACCGGTTAAGTTTATGAACGTTTTGTAGAACCTGTGAATACTCTGTTTTTAAATAAAAATAAATAACATAACATTTCTAAAGTAGTATGATAGTATCACAGCCGTTTCATTTGTGTGAATGTCGCGAAAATCAATATGCTCTCGGAGTTTCATTGGTTGTCACACACTATAGATTCAGTTCATTCAACCTTAGTGATCATCATGATTTGACGCTCGTCTTAATTCATCTTGATACATCGAATTATAATTCGTCATATTACATTCGTACACAAGTCAGGTCCAGATGGGGTGGACAGAGATGCGCTGGCTTTTGGGTCATTGTCTTTTCAAAAAACTTTCAATATAGATGACACGAAAAGCCCAAGAGCCCAAATTGGAGTTGCAACGGGGCCGTCCGTACACTAAAAATCTTTGTTCACGTGACTGATCATTGTTTTGCTCTTGTCGGATTAGTAATCTAACGTAATTCATTGTTTGATCAGGACTTGCATTTGTCCAAAACAAAAAAAAAAAGTCAAAAGAAGCTAAAAGATACTGTGAACGGAAAAAATGGCAGCTTTTTAGTGCTAATTGCCAGAGAGATTCACATGTACCCATTGTTCAGAACTGTGTTACATACTAAATGGTTCAAAAGAGAGGTGATTCGAGCAAGAGACATGTGACCTAGTGAAAAAAGCAAAATAAAGAGAATATAAAATTGTGTGGCAAGACATGAGTGGCCATTCTTCAGCCTGTTTTGATATGTGTGACTTCATTTGTCTTCAGAATAGTTATGACACCATTCTCTTTCGTCATCCACAAATGCTCGAAGAGGTGAAATTGTAAACAAATAGATCCACTAGTCTCGGTACTTGTACAACATATTTATCGTAGTTAAATGTGTCTGAGGCCAAAATATTATTAAGATAAATTGTTTCTTTTATGAAACATTTGAGCTTCGCTTTTCTTAAAAACATTGTAACATTTTTTAAGTTTGATCTTCGTGGTTATTCCGTAGACCATACCCATCAAAATTGTCTGCGAAGTTGCTGTCCGTTTATATGCAGTATAAAGAATTGACGAAGAAAGAAAAACAGGACGTACTTTCTTCTAGAAGATGTGAACGCAAGACGATCGTATTCACATATTAACAAAAAAAGTCCTGACGAATGATGCCAAAAATAGATCTTTACGATAGAAGTTTCATAGCAGACTATATATATCTAACTCAATTAGTAAACGCATTTATTGCAATATATCACTAATTATATATTTTCTGGAATCAAATGTTTAATTATATATGATTACCTGAATATAGTCAAAGTGTATTGCGCAATGAACATAAACACAACAATATAACAGACCTTTTTAGTGGTAAGAATACCCTTTTGGATATTGATATGAGTTTCAAGTTCAAAATCTTCGGTTGAAAAAAAGGAATAAATAATGTCTTATAATGGTTTGTTACCTAACTAAATAATTAAAGTTGAGGTGTAGCTCTCAACCAATACATTTTTTTATAATATTGTTTCAATAATTTAAAGTAGTTAATTATATTCAATAGTATTTATTATCACTTAGTTTTTTTTATTTATAAATTTTATCGATTAATCTGGTTAGTTTTAGTAGAAACGTATCAAAATGTTTTACAGTGGATTTTTCCCCGAAAAACCATCACAATGTCGGTCCTAAATTTAAAATGTTTTCTGACTAATGTAAAGATTACATGTTACTGACTACCATATGAACTGTTTTGGCCCAAACCCAAACTTTCCACACATGTAATTTTTGTTTTTAAGATAGATTACACTTGAGTTAGTTTCTTTGAAGCTTTCCCCAATTCTCATTTACCACTAAACCACAACTATGTGGGCAAAATAGGATTTGCTTTTTGTGTCGGATGTTTTACACAATTTATTACAGCTCTCATGCATTAACACTATTTTGATTTTTGAATAACAATTTGTAGAAGAAAACTAAATTCACAATAAAAAGCTGTCCGGTGGCAAAAACAAAACTCATTTATGGTTCGTAGCACATCAACGAGTTGGAACTACTCGAACGAAACTGGGTGGAATTGAAACTAGTCCTCTAAATTAGTTAACCAACAGAATTATAACACGTCACCTTTTTAATTTTGTGGAATTAATGGTACTAATCTCCAAGATTTTTTAATTTCTACGACTCTACCAACAAAAACAAAAACTTAAGTAAGAGGTTTTAAAACTCGCCACGCCGTTTCTAACTTTTTTGTAACGTTAACAGAATTACATATCTTCGTCCAAAAATATCTCACAGCAATAGTCAACGACGATCAGTTTCACTTTCACCGGTTAGGATTGAGGTAGATATAATTTGGGACGTTGCTGGACTAAATTATGAATACGGTATACATTTTGGTGAATGGTCGTTGAATGTGTATCTTTGACGATTGTATCTCAAATATAAAAAGCCAACTATCTTGGTACTAAATTGAAGAGCAATGAAATTATTTCTATAATTTTCCATTCCGTTAATTTTCTATCTCGTTCTATCGGTATGATCCCTTTTATTCATTTTGCATTTTACAAGTTAGAGCTACATGCATCTAACCTACGTTGAATATTGCAATTTTTTTTATTGCGATACCTAGTATTGTTTTTGGGTTGTTTCTGAGATGAAATTTCAATCTTTTGGACCAATCATCGAATATTCCTCAAAACCACATGGAATTTAGAGAGGTGACGTTATATTTCTCTATGATCTTTTCTCTTTTTGGTTTATAAAAGTGTATATAATAAGGGAAACAAATGAGTGAAAATTTCTGTATCCACGTCACCTACTGACCCGAAGTATTAACTATCGTGCATTATATGAAATCCAGATATTGAAGATAGTAACAAATTTTACAATAATTTCAATAGAGAAAATCAACAAGTATTAAATAACGCAATGGGCCAATATGCGACGGTAATAATTAAGAGCTCCTTAATTATTCACCTTGCTTGTCTCTCCTATTTAAGACGTATTTCTTCTCTTCTACCATCCAACAAGTCACACACTTAAAACAAAACAAAACAAAACAAAAACAGAGCACACAAAAAGAGAAACCAAGTTTTCTTAAAAATGGAGCTAGAATCTTCTCCTCCTCTACCTCCTCATGTGATGCTCGTATCTTTTCCAGGGCAAGGCCACGTTAATCCACTTCTTCGTCTTGGTAAGCTCTTAGCTTCAAAGGGTTTGCTCATAACCTTCGTCACCACTGAGTCATGGGGCAAAAAGATGCGAATCTCCAACAAAATCCAAGACCGTGTCCTCAAACCGGTTGGTAAAGGCTATCTCCGGTATGATTTCTTCGACGACGGGCTTCCTGAAGACGACGAAGCTAGCAGAACCAACTTAACCATCCTCCGACCACATCTAGAGCTGGTCGGCAAAAGAGAGATCAAGAACCTTGTGAAACGTTACAAGGAAGTAACGAAACAGCCCGTGACATGTCTTATCAACAACCCTTTCGTCTCTTGGGTCTGTGACGTGGCAGAAGATCTTCAAATCCCTTGTGCTGTTCTTTGGGTTCAATCTTGTGCCTGCTTAGCTGCTTATTACTATTACCACCACAACCTAGTTGACTTCCCGACCAAAACAGAACCCGAGATCGATGTCCAAATCTCTGGCATGCCTCTCTTGAAACATGACGAGATCCCTTCTTTCATTCACCCTTCAAGTCCTCACTCCGCTTTGCGAGAAGTGATCATAGATCAGATTAAACGGCTTCACAAGACTTTCTCCATTTTCATCGACACTTTCAACTCATTGGAGAAAGACATCATTGACCACATGTCGACGCTCTCTCTCCCCGGTGTTATCAGACCGCTAGGACCACTCTACAAAATGGCTAAAACCGTAGCTTATGATGTCGTTAAAGTAAACATCTCTGAGCCAACGGATCCTTGCATGGAGTGGTTAGACTCGCAGCCAGTTTCCTCCGTTGTTTACATCTCATTCGGGACCGTTGCTTACTTGAAACAAGAACAAATAGACGAGATCGCTTACGGTGTGTTAAACGCCGACGTTACGTTCTTGTGGGTGATTAGACAACAAGAGTTAGGTTTCAACAAAGAGAAACATGTTTTGCCGGAAGAAGTTAAAGGGAAAGGGAAGATCGTTGAATGGTGTTCACAAGAGAAAGTATTATCTCATCCTTCAGTGGCATGTTTCGTGACTCACTGTGGATGGAACTCAACGATGGAAGCTGTGTCTTCCGGAGTCCCGACGGTTTGTTTTCCTCAATGGGGAGATCAAGTCACGGACGCCGTTTACATGATCGATGTTTGGAAGACGGGAGTGAGGCTAAGCCGTGGAGAGGCGGAGGAGAGGTTAGTGCCGAGGGAGGAAGTTGCGGAGAGGTTGAGAGAGGTTACTAAAGGAGAGAAAGCGATCGAGTTGAAAAAGAATGCTTTGAAGTGGAAGGAAGAGGCGGAGGCGGCGGTTGCTCGCGGTGGTTCGTCGGATAGGAATCTTGAAAAGTTTGTGGAGAAGTTGGGTGCCAAACCTGTGGGGAAAGTACAAAACGGGAGTCATAATCATGTCTTGGCTGGATCAATCAAAAGCTTTTAAAAAGTCATTTAAGTTTTTTTGTTTTTTGCCTTTGGTTTCTGCAAATTCGTAATTGTGTTTGTATCCATCCTCCCATTGTGTTCTTTGTTTTTCTGTTTACTATTTTTTTTTGGTATGGGTCTAGGGGAGAGTCAATGACCTTACTGAAGAATGTCAGTCACGCATTAAAAAATATATTATTAATGGTTAATACTATATCTTGCCATATTGGGAAATTTATTTGATATGATTAATGTGCACTTTAGTTAGATTAGATTTGATGTGTACGGTCAACAAAAAAAAAGAAGGAAAGATATTATGTGGTACAATCTAATACCATGCAAATAAAATATGAATAGATAAAGTTTAGTATTTAATTAGTTTGGGGGCCCGATGTTCAATTAGCCGACGAAAAGGTTAAAGACTTGGGGAGTTTAAGGCTGCTATAATCTTACAAACATTGGTGAAGCGAAAAAAGATTTGGGGTTTGCTTTTCCTATATATTGATTTAATATATTACTTCCGGATTTTGCAACTTTGAACCTCAGAATCTCACATAACCAGGATTGCTAGTGTCTCGTCCTTATCGTCTAGACTCTTTCGACATTTAAACACCACGTACTGACAGAAATTGAAACGCGTATGGCAATAGTGTCTTCATGGTGTATAAGTGTCAATGTTACCTGGTTACATTCTTACACATGCTAGTAATTTTTTTGTTTGTTTGTCGTTTTTAATATAGAGACAGAAGTAGTGTGTAATTTAGGAATTTATTTATTTTATAGTGTTATGTTTGAGTTACCAATGCACATATTTTCTTTTCAGATACTACTGAAGCTTATTAAAATTTTCAATTATGTAAAAAAAAGTTTATTATTGTACCGATAAGAGTAATGAAAATAAAAAACGTTGGATGCTAAATACTCAGCTATTCCATTTTGATCGGTGGTTGGTAACAGCCCGACTGGTGAAACTTGAAAGACATCCTCCAGCCAACGCAGAACCTTTCATTGGTGTTATTGTAAATATTGAAAAATAATTAACCCTAAAATTAAGTGTTTCTCGAAAACTTGCATAATTTGACATATGTAGCTTTCATTGTGGAGAGCTCTTAAATTCGAACGTCTTGCCACATACTATTAATAAATTCCTATTGTTTTAGGCTTTTTAGGCAATATCACGATATTATCCTATCTATCGGCATGTGCTACATTCAATGCTGTAACAGTGACTCAATACATTTCTCGTTCGTTCGTTACAACATAAAAAAAATGTGTCCCCGTTATTCTAACCAAATGATTCTAGCTAGTGTCGTGGTGCAGTTTGTACCATTGTGGTATAGTTTTTAATTGTTGCCTCAGAGAGATATGATTACACACTATATGGGTAGACCAAACAGTCAAAACCAAAGTCTTAATGAGAGTTGAGAGAAAAGTATCCAAGAGGGGATCTGCTGGGTGGTAAGTAAGATGTGTGGTTCAAAATAATCGTGAAAGGTTGGCGAAATTAATTACATGTCACAATCGATTTGCGAGAATAATACATTTAAAACTCAAAACACGTACAACGGTACATGCTCTTACTAATAACTCAAGATGTTGTTCTTTGCTATTGGAAGTCACGTGAATTCTTTTATATTTATGTTTGAAATATGAAAATTTTGGTGTCATACTCTATCAAGAAAAGTTTTTTTTTTTTAATAGAAAAGAAGAAGAAAATAATTTGGTGTTATATTTTGATTCTTTTACATTAAGGTATAATGTGACAAATTTGTTTAGTTTTCATCTTTTGTTTTAGGTAAATGAGTTGAATCATATATGTTTTATTCAACTTCCGACTAAAAACAAAAAAAATGTTTTATTCAATTTTTTTTTTATTCTTCCAACTTTCCAAGAACTGAAGTTGAATGAAACTCAGAACTGATTTTGTGAGACAAAGATGATCTTTATAATATTGTAGGTGATTAATTGAATGAAACTAATTTCGAGAGATTTAAGTTTTGAAGATATGTTAATGGAGTTGGGTAAAATGAGACAAAGACGATGACTATAAATCCCCATCAAATTCTTCAATCTTCATCAGTCGAAAATGTTATTAATTCACAAAATTTTGCTATAGTGATCATTTATATAACCTTTGTAAGATTCCTAAATTGTTCAAACATAGACATTAAAATAGACAATAGTACTTCTGATTGGATACATGTCATAATCATGGAATGACATAAAGTAAAGTTAAAGTACGGTATGAAACAATTCTAGAGATCAAAAGTTTCATAATGAAATAAGCTATCATGGAATGACATAAAGTAAAGTTAAAGTACGGTATGAAACAATTCTAGAGATCAAAAGTTTCATAATGAAATAAGCTACTATATCCATAGTTATTTGCATAATAAATTTTTGATTTGTGTTTTTAGGCCAAATCTTGCATTTTTAAGTTTTATTTAGCATTATATCCATAGTTATATATCTGCATTAAGAACGTCGTGACGCCATTATGCGGAACACCAATCGAAACCACATCACAAACTGCTTCTGTGCACAAAATCTAGCTATAAACCTGATCAAAATCCTCCCATTCTTCTACGCAGTTTGTGGACACCTAAAAGGCTTTAAACTTAAATATATTTATTGGGCCTCAAACGAATACTTCTTTCAGCCCATATCGTTTTAATTAATTCACATTTGGATCTCAAAGGATTTCAGTTTTAAATTTCCACATTACACAAAGAATTCAAAAAAGTCAGTTAATATTTAACATTAATTTCTAAATCTGACCCCATACTTTTAATTCAATCTTTTTCATACCCATCCCTTTCTAAACAAGATATTTAAAGGAAAGATAAGATTAAAAAACAGTAACGGAGACGATTCCTAGATTTTATATATTAACCGTTAAATAACTGACGATTTCGATAACTTTTTCGTTTAATTGATAGTCTCAAAACTTTAGCCGGAGAAGTCTCCGGAGATCTTGAGAGGCCGAGTCATCAATGGAAACGACAACAACCTGGCTTTTCGCTTTCTTCTTCGAGAAAGACGGCAAAGGTAACGAGCTTGGCGCTGGGGAAACAGCGAATATCGAAGATCCGGCATAAATATCATCGGCAGAAACCTCCGGTGAATATTTACGAACTTTGATGTTTGAGAATGAGTCAAAAGACTCTCCTTTTCTCCTAACAATGTTCTTTGTCGTCGTTCTGAACTCATCGGAACCGAATCTTCTCCTTTGATCAGGTTTGAGAGGCGGTTTCCGGTGAAAATGATTCCTCCGGGAGTTAAAAAAAGTCGCCGGAGAATCTCTCATCCGGTCAACCAAACAATTTTGAGGCCTGATAATTTCGGTTCCCATCTCTAAAGATAAAAACAAAAAAATTATAAAAAATGGCGCCGGAGGAATTCCCTTCGGCGGCTAATAAATAAAGAAGAAATCGTGGTGGTAGAAATGAGGGAGGAGGAAGAAGAAAAGGGTCAAATAGTCCTTTTCTTCGATTCCTGCTCGAAATTTTTGTAAATTGGTTAAAATCTACAAATAATCTAATTTATGAGTTTTTTTGCTGGTTAATGGAATACTGGAATAAATAGAAGAAATTAGAAGAGATGACAAAAATGGAGAAAATGGCTTCTCTGTCAGAGCTTCGTTTCCTCGTAACGATGCATCTGTAACCTAAACACATAATTCTATTTTTCTTTTTGTTTAATTTAGTTTGTTTCCCTGTCCGTTTTTCCATTTTTAAATTTGATTTTCCACAAATCTAATTTTTGCTGAATTAATGTAATGTTGCTCTATGGGATTAATCAAACAAGCATTGGACTACATATATTGACATGTTTTAAATGAGAACTGTAAATATGAACTAATTCCAATGACAAATCTTTTTCAAGCTGTGATGATGGAAACAAGTGATTGCTTCCAATGCAAGAAACTATATTGCCGAAATATAGTTTGAGTGTTTTTGGTAGAATTCAAGATTGATGTTGTTTATAGAAGCAAGCACGAGTGGCTTGGGAAGACATTGACCCGTTATTTTCTAGAAAAAGATGTGAGACACTGTTTTCGTCTGCCTTTGTCTCTTCTGGACACGAAAACCATATCAAATCACACAAGGGTGTACCAGACTTTATCGAGTGAGATTGAAGAGATCACGCCCTTGGTTGGCTTGGGATCATCTTTCTTAACTCTTTAAGTATAGATTGTATTTTTGACGTAATTTGAAAGAAGAAATGTGGCAATTTCTTACACTTTTTCTAAAGGGTATTTGTTTCATTAGGTATAATTTCTTCGTGCAAAAATAGAAAACTTTGTCTGTTAGTGTTAGGTTATTATAATGATGAAACACATTCACAAGACTTAAATGTATGGGTGACAACTAGTATGGATTCAGTCATCTCATGGAGCAAGTTCTCAACAGTGCAAACCATTAATCCGAGTTGGAATATGTTTGCTGATGGGATGAGTTTCTTGGTCGGCGAGCATAACAAAGTTGTATTGTGTTACCCTAACCGGACCCCCAACGAAATCTTACACATTGGGGAAGAAATTTATCACATACAACATTTGGATGATCATGATAGAGATTCTACCTCAAGATCATCTTTTCTTCTGAATTATGTTCCAAGTTTAGCTCGAATAAAGATTAGTATGAATCAATATTAGACAAGAAAGTATTCAGACAAGAGTGCGGTTGAGATTACACCGATTAAACACAAAACTGATGCAAAATCTGCAAACTTATTCGAAGAGCCAGAGAAGAAGTAGATCTTGTGGCTACTGCTCTCTCCTCTGAAGCCTCTAACAATCATGGCCTGCATGCACATAAATTACAAACTTCTTCAACAGAGAATTCTTATTTGATTCTCAAATCAATGAGATGATAATAAGTGAAATCTATTTGACCTGTGATATTTGTTCGGCATGACGAAATATATTCTTGAAGATGCGGCGTATGAATGACGCGAAAACTACAAAAAGCGATCACTTGTAAGATGAGATGTATATAGAAAGAGAGAAGAAACTTTTAGATTCTTACTATCAAGTGTCTCCAGAACAGTAAGCTGCTGCCAGTTTACTCTTCGCGATACAATTCCCAGTGAAACACTTCGGACCTACAATGTAACATATGCACAACGTACCATTATGTGGTTTAGGACTTGGAATAACTAGGCTGATTGATAATATTAAAGCGAATAAGTGAACAGTCGTTACCTCATCGAAAACCAAATTAATGAATCTCAGTGAAAGCAGTAGCGTGAGGATAATTTCACTGACTGGAACACCAATATATGTCAATGGGAACAAGAACCAACGTAGAGCTAGTGCAAGTTGCTCTGGTGTTGTTGTTGCAAGGCAAATACTAGCACTTTGGAAGATCTGTGACCAAAAACCAAATGTTCCATTAAGTGATCTAATCAAGAAAGGAAATAGGTAAACCGCGGAAGTCGAAAAACCGACTTACAATAAAGGTTAAGCATGCGGCTGTGCTTCCAACAGACAAACCTTTCCTTGTGAATTGCAAAGGACCAAGCTTCAGTAACATGTACGAATAACCGCTTAAAGACATGGGAAGATTAGGCAAGCTTGTGATTGAAGATGGTGGTGTTCTTGATTGAAGCATTGGAGGTGCACCATCTGAACCTAGCCCCAATGTTATGAAGAGAATACCCGAAAGAAGCGACACTCTCGCCAATTGATCCTTTACAGAAAAAGTTAGGAAACTCAGCAGAGCAGATAGATCACATATAGAAACAGAGTTGTGACAGAGAAACAGAACTCACTATCCAAACTTGTCTTGGGAGAACAAGGATTGACAAAAGAGCTGTGCATAGAACAAGTCCTAAACGCACAACTAGATTTGCTCTTGCTGGAAGAACTACTAGAGTTAATAGCCATACCTACACATATATACAAATACCAAAATTCAAGCTTTAACAAAAAAAAAAAGACTCAAACTTTTTAACAAAATTGGATTAGAAATTTGATAAGAATCAAGAATTCAATATACCAATTTGATTCTGGGATCCACCGAGTGGAGAAATGTCACAGGAGACGATATGAATTGTCCGATGGGACTTCCGGTGGCGCTTGAAATCAATCTGAAGACGTTTTCGGCTCCAAGTCCTGGAATTGGTAACCGGTTCACCCAATTACCGGTTTTACCGTCTCCGTCGACGGTGGCTCTGACAATGAAAACCCTTTTCGCGGCGAGAGAGGAGGAAGGAGTCTCATTAAGCCGGAGCGGGAAGAGAAGCTTAGGGTTTGTAAAGTTCCGGTTAGGAATTGGAGATGTGAGATGACGAATTGGGTGTTTGGGGATTAGGGTTACGGTGAGGGAGACTGTTGGATTGGCAAGATTGGAGTGATTCATGAGTTTTCAATTTCGGATTGGATCAGACATATGCCCTAGAGCGGGAAATTCTGTACTTGGTAGAGAGAGAGATACTGTAAACTGTCAAGTGTTAAACTGTTGTACTTGTTGGTTTTGTCGGACGTTGACTGTGGTTCTCAACTTCTCATAATAACAAAAGTCAAAGTATACCAAAATTTGGATTTCGGTTCTTGTTCGAATTTGATGTATATATAGACTCGTTTTGGATTTTCTCACACTCTTTTTGTATAAATCTTTTCTCGTAGAGTCATAGCCACACCAAAACCAAGATTAAGTAATTTGATACAATACAGCATATGAAAATGTAACTTAGCTTTTAAGATAGATAACATATTACTGCCTAGGAGCATTTTTGACAATTTTTGAGGTGATGGAAAAAGTTGGCTCGAGAGCTTTTTGAATATTCCAGGCGGTTCGGCCTAAGCTGCCCGTTGTTTCCAGTATTATTCCGGTGGTTTTTCCGGCTTTCTCTCCAAAACTTTGGTGCGGTCATCACAAAAATGTGAATATGTGTTACACTCAACTCAATAAATGTATAAAATTGTAAAATTCGATGGTCATGTAAACATGTTATATAACTCATCTAAACAATCCTAACAAATAAAAATGATAACCTATCTCTAAAAATCATTAGCTACCCCTCAAAACTATTTGGTAATTAATTATTAGATTGTATGCACGCTATACAATAATTCTACCAACTTCGATTTTATTTTCTACCGATATAATCATTCTTTTGATTCAAATACCGGTGTGTTACTATAGAAACATAATTCATTCTCAAAATTGAGGATCACAAAGTGAGCTTTTTACCTCTTACTCACAAGTCTAGTAGCAGCCATGGATGTGGCATAATGAGTTTGTATTTCTGCCGCTTCAGCAGCACCAATTATATTATCTATTGACCACATCAAAGTGTTTATCTGTTTTATTTAAATTTTGATCTCAAAAACTTCAAAATAAATGAATATGAGTATAGATTGACAATTAATGGAGCTATTCTATGTAACTTACGAAAAGAATCAAGTGATGCCAAGATAACCTCTCCTGGAGCAGTGGATAACAATGCCTTCCCTAACTTCGACTTAACCACCGGAGCTATCATCGAACTGCTCACCAAATCTCCACCTTCTAAGGCCGCCATTCCTATAGCCTCGCTCACCTTCCACAGCTTCTCCGCTCTATGTATATGTTACATCCAACAAAATAACCAAGATTTGGTTCATTATAAGAAGGAACAAGAACCAAGATTTTATTGTTTGGTATAATATATACTATTTTGTGGGATAGAGATTAAAATATGAATACCTTTGAAGATTTTTGTTGAGTTTATTCTTCTTATTAGTTTCATTGTTGCCACCTCCATCAATTTGTGATATGTCACCACTTCTTTCCTCATCCTCTTCAGCAATCGTTCCTTCCTCGTGAATCTGTTTTTGTTGTAAGAAAATAAAACGATATTAATAATAAAAAATACTACAATATGTGCGTCTTACATCTCCATGTTCATATAAAAGTTTTTAAAAATCCAACACAAAAATAAGATGATCTATACTAGTAAATAAAACACATAAGTCGTTCCACAAGTTGGGTTTGAATTGGAAGTTCATGATTCTTTACTACAACAAATATTTCGATTCAAATCACAATCATCTATTAACACTCATAAGCATCATGAGAGGGACTTATATGTATGAGACCTTCTTAGAGTAAGAATTGCTACAAGTGAAGATTCCCTTGATGATATGCCCTGTTCCTACCGCGATGGCCTTGGCTACACCATTTTTGTAGTCTTCAGCCTTCGGTGCAAACTTTTTCCAATCAATTTCATTGTTGTTCTTACCTGAAGTACTTGAAGATTTCTCCCCCATGATATCTCCAAGAAACTCAGGGTTTTCCATGATTTCTCCGTCTTCCCCTAAGAAACTCAAGGCTAGCTCCAACAGTTCGGATTTATCGACGATTTGGACTCCGTAATCGGGATTCTCCAACAAAACTTCTTCGTTCACCGCTTGGGCAGATTGGTTTTCTTGGGTTGATGTGGACATTGTGTCTTCTTTCTTAGTACAGTAGTACTTTTAAGTTTGGTTTATATGTGAGGCTCGTTCCTATATAATGTTGGATGATCGAAGGTAATGACGTAAACACTTACCATTTGATCATATTAATAACCAACAAAAATGTAAGACCATAAAATATGATCATATAGCTTGGTAGTGAAGAATAAGTAAAATTTTCTAGTTGTATAACTAGCAAGTTGTTTCAACAGAAGATGAGAGAATACCTTTTCTTAATATATGATTTCATCTATAGAAACAACTTCTAAATTTGACCATACGTGTTATGTTTTCCAAGACTTCATCAAGTTGCTTGTTTAACTGGTTTTTGTAGAGTTTACATTGGTGTTTTGTGATATCATTCTCCTAAGGTATGTTATACATAATCCCAAGTGTGTTATTCTTCTCTGATGAATTATATTCCCCCAAAATTGAGTTTTATATGTTTTGTTTCAATAGTTGACAAATAGAATTAGTTCTACGCAATCAAATCGTTCATATTATTTCCATCGACATTAACAGATTGAAATGTAATTAGGAAGAGGGCGTCAAATAAAAACTAATTGTTTTAATTTGACCAGTTTTTCATATTGTACTTATACCAAATCGGACTACTTGTGTAATTGGTTACACTAGTTTTGACATGTAATAAGTTGTATTAGTTTTCCTATAAAATATTAAAAAAATGTATTTGAACAAAGGTTAAATAAATATTGTCATCATCTCGAGAAGACATAATCAATACAGTCATTGTCATAAAACTTAACATACTTTGTAGAGCTTATGACATTTTGAGTAGCTCATTGATACATTACAAACTATAGCTGATGAGTCCACATTATGTAGAGAATCTAAATATAAAAACTGAGCTTGTTTTTGGGGGTTTCCATCGATCATACATTGATAAACGTAACTGAAACTATAACCCACTATATATCACTTTCTTGGAGCATTTTTGACGATTCCTGATGTAAGAGAAGATGAAGGATAGAAAGTCTTACGGATCTTGAGAACATTCCAGGCAGTTCCAGCTGCGTGGCCCGCTGTTGCTAGAACATCTCCGGTGGCCTCCCCTGCGTTATCTCCAAACCTGTTTTGCCAAACATGTTATTATTAATTTATTATCACCTTAAAACTCTTAAAAATGTGTATCATCACTAATGACTTCTCAATGGACACATGTTAGATTTGAGGATTATAAGGTGAAAATGTTACCTCTCACTGACCATTCTGGTAGCAGCCCTGGATGTTGCAGATAGAGTTTGTCTCTCTGCAGCTTCAGTTGCATCTAGTATTTTATCTATTGGATCAAACCAAACATTACACCTCATTAAAGTTTTTTTTTTCACACCCATAACTTTTATTTGCTCTAGTTTTTGACCACAAAAAAAGATTTTACATAGTTATATATCATAACTTACTAAGGGCATCAAGTGAAGCTAAGAGGACCTCCCCTGGAACCATCGAAAAGAAGGCCATCCCTGGTTTCGACTTCATCATAGGGACCATCACAGAGCCGCTCACAACTCCCGCACCATTCAACATCGTCTTGCTCAGATTCTCAGTCGCCTTTGACAGCTTCCTCACTCTATATACATGTTACATCCATCCAACACAGCAGCCAAGATATTAAACGAATCAAAAACCACAATTTATGTCTTTGTTCTTTGTTTGCGTTTACATTTGAGTGTATATACTTCCATTGTGAAAATTTCTTACGTAACAAAAAATATACAATGTTATAAAACTATTGAGTGAGTACCGTTGAAGGTGTGTGTTGATCCCATTTTTCTTCTCATTACCACTGGAGTTTCCATTGTTGTAACTTCCATTTCTCTGGCTCTCCTCAGCCTTTGTAATCATTATGTCGCCTCCCTTGTGAACCTGTTCTATCATAAAACTCATGATCATCTCTCACTATATATACATCAAGAGAGCTTCGAATATATCATGAGGGTGTGATTTAAACCTGGTTAGAGTAAGCATTACTGAGACTAAAGATTCCTCTAATGATATGTCCTGTTCCTCCAGCAATAGCCTTAGCAACAACGTTGTTGTAATCTTCAATCCTCGGCGCAAACTCTTGCCAGTCGATTCCATTGTTAACCTTACTCGAAGCCGTAGACGAGAAACAAGAATTCTCACTCAAGAATTGGTCAAGCAACTTCAGACTGTTCACGAGGGCTACGTCTCTGTCATCGCCAGAGAAAGTGACCCCGTAGCTAAGTGGATCACCGTCTTTAACCGGGAGAGTGAAGAGGTAATCACGGGCGTCAAGTTTTACCACTGGCTCATCTCTAATCACTGGCCACTGAAGGTCATGTCCGATTCTCACGATCATAGCTAGAGTTACACCGTTGTCTGAGACCTTAACGAGCTTGAAATCACCAGAGGCAAGCTCCACCGCCTCGGATTCGCCTATGAGATGGACTCTACATCTAGGAATCTGCAACAGAACTTCTTCAGCTCTCATGGTTTGAGGTTGATGAGAGGGGTTTTGTCGTGTTATCTTGTCATGTTCATTGTTTCTTGTTCTTGAAGCCTTTGATGGTCCGAAACATCCCATTTTCTTGTCTGCTTGTTTTTTTCTTCTTGAAAGTGAATGCTCTCTAAGAGGTTTTGTAATCTTGAAACAGAGGATGAGATTATTAAAAAAAGCCTTTTGTTGGAATATTTTTTAACTTTAACTCATATATTCTTTTCAGAGTGAATAAATTCTTGCTTCCACAGTTTTCCTCACTTCCGATGGAAATGGGAACAAAACTTTACGACGTTACACACATCTACAAGTACGAATATGCGTACACGTAGACACATCTACATTACACGTGTACTTTAATGCATGTTCTATGTGATTGGAACCTACTTACGTAAGCAGTCTTATGTACTGCTCGTGAAAAGAATTAGAAGTCGGTTGTTCTGTGAAAGAACTTGGATACATGACAATGACCAGTGTGAACTTAAGCATGGTGGTCCTGAATATAGAAGGCGACTTTAGTAAATTGACAACTTTGTTCTTTTCGTAAATGTTATCCAAATGTGATTTCATGTCCTTTAATTGGACACTGGAAAGGAGAGTTTAAACCAATAGACACTAAAGGTAAAAGAAGCAGAATATGAAACACATAAATTTGAATTGGAATCTGATTCTACAATTGCCATGCCAGTCATTAACGAATAATATCCAATACAGATCTTCGAATTAGTTAAGCTGACTCAAAAGTTTCACTAGCTTCACATTTTCTATCAATAATGGTATCAATAATGTGCTTTTAGGCCATAAAACTTCTTGTAGTCTAGTGGTCATAGATATGGTTTCGCATAAAACTGATCATGATTAGGAGGAAGAGGAAATAGAGAGATTATATATATATATATAGAGAGAGAGAGAATGTTGAGAAGGCGTAAGCTTAAACAATGACAAGTCTAACTAAGATCATCTATATATTACACAGATTTAACAATTTCCATTTACTCCAATAATCTAGCGTCACTTGATATCGCTGAATCTATCTTAGTACCTGAAGGGTCTATGATTTCAAAAGAATTCGGGATTTGTTCTTGTGTAGAGAGACTGACTAGCTTGAGCTCCTCATTAAGTAAGCTACCACGCATCCTAAAATCCCACCTGCTGCAACCTGTATTTCAATCTCATAACTTAGCAATAGAATGTAACATCCTATGGTTAATACATGGCGAATACGGTGACTTTAGTTCTATATGTTTCAGCTTTATGAAATCTAGATCTAATTCTAACATGGTTATGACACAGTCATTGGACTTAAAAATGTTTAATGATTGGAATGATAAAAAGAATTGACTGGTGGGTATAGAAAACCTGGATAGGAGTGTGGCCAAGCAGTTCACGCAATGGTCTAACTGTTGATAATGGATGCTCCGGAGGAAACTCACAAACAATTTGATTCAGCAGCTGAAATTTCCAATCAAGTGAAAAAGGCTTGCGGTTTCAGAAAGCATGGAACAATAAAAGAAGATGAAAACAGATGAGATTAATAACTTTTCTATAGCTTTACCTCGGCTTGACGACCAGCATGAAGCCTGACACCAGAGGCATCATACATAACCTGCAGCCCAATTCAGAAATATACAAAAGATTGGTCTTACTATGAAACCAAATAGGCTATTCACAATGAAAGCAAAAATCTCTTTTCTACACTAAACAAAGCAAGGCATTTGTAAGACAAATTGTGAAGTGGAAAAGAAGATGAGAAGAACACTCACAACGCAAGCCAAGACAACTGCAATAGCAAAAGCTGGTGCTCCAGCTCCTTCTTCAAAGCCAATGGCAACAGCTAAGGCAGTGACAGTAGCAGAATGAGAAGAAGGCATTCCACCAGAACTAATCATACGTTTAGAGTCCCACCTCTTTTCTTTGTACCTGAACATCTAACATACATCACGAAACAACTGAGAATTCCACTTCTTTCAATCTTAACTACAACAGATCTATAGCTACACAAATGCCAACATTCAACTTCTGAGACCTAATCATGAGCAAAAATTTGCAAATCCTAATTAATCCATCGAAAATCGAAACCCTAACAGTAAGAAATTTGTTCAATCACAGATCTTAAGCAGAGATCAAACTAATCTGAGAAAACGAAAGATTTGAACAGACCAATTAGTGAAGACTTTGAGGAACTGAGCAAGAGCGAAGGCAAGAAAAGCGGAGAAGATTGGGAGATTGTGAGGAAACAGATTATGCGACGGAGGAGATCCGTACAACGCCCTATTGCCGCCACCTAACGAACCAACGTCCGCCGCTGTCATCACCTCGTCCATAGGCGATATACAACCGCGAAAAAATCCCGATCTCTTCTTCTTCTTCGATCAAAATCAGACACTGCGAGGATCAATGTCAACGTAAAAAGGTAAAGAGATTCAGGAGAAGAGAGTATTGAATTGTTTTCGATAAGCTTTTAGGCTTTTTGTGTTGGTTCCGTATTTGGGAAGGATCAATTATTGTGTTAAAAGGAAATCAATTTTACCTTTTTAATTTTTTTGCACTTTTGTTTTTCAATATTGCTGAATGTTGACTAATAACTTATTTGATTTGTTTTAGATAAATTTGATGACCTCTATTTGATATTGTTTTTTTTTTGTATATATATGATATAGCAAAAACCAAAGTAAACTTTGGAAAACTTCTTTCTATTAATAAGAAGAAACGTTCGTAAAAAATCATAAAAATCTCATCACCACTTTTCACTAAGTATTAGTATTACTAAGTAAAGGTTTCAGCAGAGCCGCTATTAAACCTCCTTGAGCCACGTTTAGTCGCCACTAAATCCGGCGTCTTATCGGGCGCTGGCTCCTCCACAACCATCTCATTAGCTAGATTATCTGCAGCTTTAAACACCGGATGTGCATACGCGTTTTGAAGAAACGTTTTCAAGTTTAAATTCGGTTCTCTCATGCGTTCCAACGTATCTTTAACCATTGCATCCTGAAAACAAGAAGAAACTCACTAAGAAGACCAAAAACACAAGAAGACTCATTTCTTGGTAAGAGTAGAAAACCTGTAAAGGGTATGTGACAAATATAGGTTGGTAACGTCCTTGACAGAATTTGTGGAATCCAATGGTTAACACAGGAAGTATGAAAAGCAATGGAGTCGAACGAGCAGCTTTTTTCGTGCTAAGCAATCCCATCAAAAGAAGCTGAGATACGATCAGTGCAATCACTACACGTCTATGAACATCTGGCCAGAACGCTGCAGCACTCTCATACTCTTGGTTATACACATTTATAATCTGCAACAAAAAGAACTTAGTTTCTTAAGCATATAATAGAATATAGAAAGAAGCAGAGGATTCTGTGATTTGGGTTTTAAACCTGATGACGGTAAACCACGTAAGCTAAGGCGAAGAAGACGAGGATAAAAGGAAGGAGAATGGGGCTAACAGCGGCGTAAACTAGACCAAGAATGAAGTAGAGTTGTATCTGAGGTTCACCAGTATTGAAACCTATGGTTCCAGGATCCATTGCTTCTTCTCTGTCCTTCTCTGTTTTCACAAGGAAGAAGTTCTTGAGATGATATATTATCAATGGCTTTAACCTCAGTATCTCTCCAGCAACACCAGCCCATCCGTCTACCATTATGTAGGTGATAAAGAAAGTGGCTTTCATTGGTATCGAGACACCAATTGTCTTCGGTATTTCGGTTGCAGATTGGTTTAGGAAGCTGTCAAGTTGTTGAAGCGCAGTTCCCGCGATTATGCTACAGAGGAAAACGTTGATGAACTGGAACATGTAGTATCTGCTTGCACACCTTCTTTCTAGTGAAGATTTGCTTATGAAGCCTTCGAACTTCGACATTAGCATTAGTATACTTGGGAGGACAATGAGGAATATCTTCAATGCGATACCCGGAAGAAAACCTTGGATAAATGACTTTACAGTTTTCCTGTCCACATACACAAAGATTTCAGAGAAACATCATCACAAGTTAAGGAACAGAGAATTAAGGTTGAGAGATTATACACTTCGATAAGCGGTTTCAAGAACGGAACAGCCTTTTCGATGCCTTCGATATTGGCGAGTGTCTGTACGAAAGCTATAGGGATCATGAAGAAGAAAGTGAGGAAGAAGAAAGCTACAGCTATTACTAGTCTCCGGATTGTGAGCTGAACATATGGTAATGCTAGATTGTCCCAGTATATGTCTCGCGGCTCTGGAGCCCACTCGGTTAGCCACTCTGTCGGGTTTCGAGACTGTTGAGTTTGAGAGCAAACAACAGCGCCCCAACGCTTTTTGAAGGATACAAAAGCTGCAGGTACGAGTGATTTTGTGCTGCTCATTACTGTCTCTTTCTCTTCACTTATCTGAAACCATCAAAGTAAAGAAACAACAAGATGATCAAAAACAAGTTTAGTAGCACAAGATTATATGTAAGATTGAACTGATGCATTTACTTTTCTCGTTAGACCCTCGATTTTTTCTATGTAGTGATCAATTGCATCAACTTCTTCACCCCAACAGCCAAGGAAACCAATCTGCTCAGGTAAATAGAAGATTATCAAGATTCAACTAAAGAGAAGATCAAGAAAGCAATGTGGTTGCATACATTTGTCTTACCTTTATTAAAGGCCTTTTAGATGGATTCCTAGAGTGTTTGTTTTGATAGTAATCAAGCCAATTCTGCAATTTCATCCTCTTCTGTACCAGTTCCGACAGCTTGTTTGCGTTGTAGACCGCCTGTTTTGTTAAACGAGAAGATGAATACACCGAAAACATGGAACATCCTAAGTTAGACAACCAAAGTTGTAGTACCTGGTAAGTGAGGTAGTAGTCTGGATGGTTGACCTTAAAGAAATGCTCAACGAGCTCACTTACTGATTCATCAGGATCTGGAGGAATGTTCCTTACAAGAACCTACATTCATCAAAAAATAGAATCACATACCACATTTCCTCTTCAGAAAACTCAAAAAGTAAGTGGACCAAGAGATTTAAAATGTCTGCATACAGTAAACTGGTCAGGTCTCCTATGCTCAGAAGCAAGAAACTGTAGCCTCATGGAAGCAATATGCTTGTACTCTCGTTGTAGGACAAAGCAAGTCCAAAAGGTAATAACATAAGCCATACACAAATGCACCCAAAACCTGTTTACATATACTAGTCAGAATATTCCTCATCACTAGAATCAACTAAAGCCACAAATATTAAAGAAGTTTCTTAACCTGGATGATCCAGTTGGTATATTCGATATAGAGAGTTTATCAATATCACTAAAAGTTAGATTCTTTAACTGATCCAACGTCGAGTTAGTCCAATTAACCGGTACCATTACAGTGAAAGCAATACATGCTATAGGAAAAAAGATCTTCAACCTACAAATTAAACCAAAGATATCACAAACTTGTTTAAAACATTCAAGAAAGAAGAAAGGATATACAAATATACATACCCGAGTAAGTAAATCCTGAGATAGACAACAGAATCCAAACCAGCATGATCAATAAGTTCAGGCTCAGGCATTCTCAAAGCTTGAGGCATCCAATTCAAGAATCTGATGTAAGATCGAAAATCCAAATTGACAAACTTGCTAGCAAAGCCACCTGTTTTTATAGGACTACTTCTTAAACCCTTGAGATACCATTTAGGGAAATAGACTCTGTCGTTAACTGGTTGAAGTCTAAGTATCGCAAAGGCAATGAAGAAAGCAAATGCGGTTAGAATATTGATCGTTGCTGCGACTCCGATATCGGTTAGTGTCGCCATGATTTAGAGAGAAACACACAATGTTCCTGAAACAAACGAAAAAAATTAGGGTTCCTTGCAATCCAAGGACTTCCAAATTGCCAATATTTTTAGCTAGTTTTTCTCCATAAATTTCTCGTTTCACCCAGAAATCGGAATTTTTGGATCCTAGTCATAGTCTTTTCAGATTCCGTCAAATCCATTAAACACTGAATCAACTCTACAAATGAGTGATTCTTCACATGAATGTGAAAGATAGAGATAAAGTTTAAGTTTTTACCTTTCTCAAGAGCTCAGCGATGAAACTCGTCTTGTTGTTTCTATCTGTGAAGTCAAACAACGTTGAGCAGAGAATGAAGGAGAGGAAGAAGAAGAAGAAGAAAGTATTAGGGATCAAAAGAAGAAGCAGAAACATTCATAAAAATGAGATTTTTAATTTGTGTGTTTGGGTTTATTTTGGAAATTGATCCAAAGATTCAACTGAAGTGAGATTTCTGCTGATTCATACGTTTTGGGTGTTACAAGTCCATTTAATTAATTAATTAACTAATTTAGCGAACCGAGGATTAAACGGTGAAGGACACCTGGCAAAAGAGATTAATTTGTGTTAAATAAAGTAATAGTGTTAATTAAGGAATTTGTATTTTAATTGAATGTTTTGTTGTTTAGGACATCGTCCGTTACTGGGTTCCTTTTCAGTTTCTTTAGAGAAGCAATAATGGTTTATTAGCCTTATAGGTCTCGCCGTATTAGCATGTTATTTATGTTCATATTATAACGGCTGTATTTTATATTGGTTTAACGTTTTCTAATGTATTTATTTATTCCCTGATTTGAAAGTTTAGAGGACACATTATGTTAAAAAAAAAGGTTTGAGATCTGACTTTTGGAATGAAAAAGTTTTGATTTAATATTAGTCAGTTTAAGGTAACTTTTTGTGTGTTTTAAATAATTATTCCGTTACAAATAATGGACAAACGAAAAAAAATCATAGATATATGTAGCCGTATCTGTATGTTGTTGACAGAAGAAAAAAACAAAAAATGAAATATATTGGTTTATGGTAAAAGAATATTCGATTACTCTATTTCTAATAAAGAAAATCTAGCTAGGTGAAATAAGAAACATACTTAGTGTTCTAAGCTGGAATATAGATTTTATGTATTGGGGAATCCATGTGACAAAATCATTCGAATTTCTTTGGTGTTATGGAAGACTTGTTCTAAGCTTCGTGAGAGTATCCATCACAAAAAGTTATATTTTTATGTTTTGATTTTTTTGTCGGCAAACTCGATTTCAAAAAATTTATTTATGAGAATTTTAATGCATTTCATTATTATCTTTGACGTGAGATGCTGATATCGGAGACGTTGAATAATTGACATATAGAGCGTTATAGAAAATCATATAAAAGTCAACTTGTGAGTTGTGACATGTAAAGTTCGTATAGACAGACAAAATATACGTGAGCATACCAAAAAACAATCATTTCTATATAACAACAGCAAACCGGAAAACGAGTCTACCGGCCGGACATAAGACTGACTAAATCTTCGTTTTGGAAGTTTCCAACATCCCAATTTCCGGTAGACGAAAAGAGAGTGGATAAAGCAACCACAATGTATCTCATACTCGGACGTAGCTGCGCATTCTCTTGTGTACATGCTTTCCCTAATTCCGCCATCTATACCACAACACATAAAACACCAAATTGGCTTACCCCGTTATTAAAATTAGCTATGTGCAATCCGGTATTCGGTTTGATTTTTCGACACTTTAAGCTAATCGAATAGCACATTGTTCAGTGAATACCGGTTTTTAAAAATCGCACTTTTAATCGGTTTTTCGGACCAAAAAACGGATTGGACACCCTCTTTTAGAATGATCAATGATGAATAGAATAGGGAACAAGAAGAGATATTACCTTGTATACCGAATCAAACGGGTAACTATCACCGAGCCTCGGGTCTATAATCTTGCGTAGTGCTTCTTCTTTGTCGGTTTCCTTGAATGATTCTTCGAACTGAATAATAAATAAACAAAGCATATTGTTAAGTGATCCACATACATGCCTTTAAATCAGAAAGACTAAATGTTACGAAGAAACAATAATACTAACCACACCAACAAGGCCTCTAAATTCACCAACGGCTTCTGTCATTTTGACAACCGCACCTTTCGCAGAAATCAATTCGTAAAGGACAACTCCAAATGCATATACATCTACTTTTGCAGACACTTCTCCATAAACAGTCCTGCATACATACATATATACACCATCACTATAGTGTAGTCTCTAAAGTAGTATATAAGTGTAAACGAGATCAAATTCTTTACTCTGGTGCCATGTAACCAAATGTACCCATTGCACCCCGAGTTGCTGAACCTCCAACTTCTGTCAGTTTTGTTAACCCGAAATCTGCTACCTGTAACACGTAAACGACTCAGAGCGGTGACAAAGGAAAAATCTAACCTTTTCAGTATTTTTCACTTTTGATTGACAAAAGAGAAATCGAGAATGTACCTTTGCTCGGAATTTCTGGTCTATCAAAATATTGGCAGATTTAATGTCCCTATGGACATAAACTGGAACCGTGTGCTCGTGGATATATTCTAAACCTCTAGCTGAGTCTAGTGCAATCTGCACTCTCTTAGTCCACGGTAATGGTTCTCGTCCTAGTTTCACATAAACTCTTTTAGTTTACAACTTTCTCGAAAAATGATTCACTTTTGGAGGTCTTTATATTGCGTACCTGACCCATGTAAATGTTGTCCAAGGTTACCATTCTCAACATATTCATACACCAAGAAAAGTGATCCCTCAACACAATATCCAATCAGGCGAACCTGCAAGAAAAAACAAATTCGTTAAAATTTGGCTAAGACTTGATCTTCATCTGATCTCAGATATTATCTTGAGAGAACACAAAAGGGGTTTACCAGGTTGACATGATGTACACGCGTTAAGACTTTTAGTTCCGCCAAGAACTGTTTCGATGCCTCCATGTCCATCTTCTTAATCGCAGCTTTCTATACAAGAACCGAATAATTTAAATGTTCCATGTGTAGTAGCTTCAAACAAAAAGATATAAAAAGATATCTGCTTACTTCTCCTCTCAGCTCTGCATAGTAAACAGCCCCAAAACCACCTTGCCCAATCTTAAAAGACAAATTGAAATTATCAGTAGCCTTTGCTAGTTCCTCCAACGAAAACTCAACAGATTTGTCCACGCTTATGGCAGCAATGCCAGGAGACACTCCGGCACCACCCAAACCTCCACTTTGGAGACTAGTAGAAGAAGCTAAAAGCAGATTTCATATAAACATAATAAGCAACTCCCAGCTAACAAAAGAGACAAAAACTGCTTGTATATGATCATCACGAAATTACCATGATCAGCCTTAGTAGACAACGGAATAGAAGAAGAAAACGAATCACCCTTCGACTTATTCTTCCGGTAAGCATAATATACGATAAACAAGATCAACAACAAAGCCACAATCACTCCTATAACTATACCAGCAATAACTCCAGCACCAACACCATCTGCTAATACAAAAAAATATCAAAAACATACTCTTCCATGTCTCCTCTTGCTTCGTGCATAATCATCAAAAGCTCAAAAATGGAGAAAAGAACCAACCTTGTTTACTACAAAAAACATAAGAGAAGTAGAAATACATCAGTAAATAGATATCAAAATGAACAAAGATACAATCTTAACAACAACAAAAACAACCTTGATTTGAATGGTGGAAATGCACCATTTGGATCTGCAAAAAACACAGGAACATGTACATAAACTTCAACAATCATTACTACATTTATAACAATTTGTGTCACAAATCATCAAAGATCAATCTTTGTACCTCTTCCAGGCACATAAACGATTCCATTCCCGGAGTTAAAATTAACACCGGGATTATATCTCTGCAGAATATCCGCCGATACACCGGAAGATCTCGCAATAGAACTGAGACTGTCTTCAGGACGAAGCGGATACGTAACAAACAAACCAAAATCTTTCGAAACACTCTCATCACCACAAGAACAATTCACCAATACATTAAGCGTCGCAGAGAGAGGTATGTTAGTCGCCGGAAAAGGATTCCTCGCCTGTAACGACTCCATCGTCGTGAGATTCGCGTAATTACTAATCGCGACTCTTTCGTAAGTATCTTCCTGTCGAACACTGTAGCTGAAATTGTGCCCTAGGAAATCACCAGGTTGACATTCGCAAGGGAAAGGTACAAGAACCCTAGAGCCCATCTGGATTCTATCTTTGTCTTTAATGTTACTGTTGTACCTGAGGATTGGATCGAAATTGATTTGATCGTAAGGCGCGATTGAAGAATTGAGGTTTTGGTTGATGACGGAGAGTGTTGTTCCGTTCTCGAGATAGTACGAAGCTAGAGCTAAAGGACAGCTAGTCCTGCACTTAGATTCCACGGCGAAGAAGAATGAGAAGAGAAGAAGAATCGGAGCGATTAGAGAAATCTTTAGCTTCATTTTGAAGCTTCCTTAGATTCCCCAGAGGAAGGGTCTCTGTTTTTTTTGTTTCGTCGTTGCTCTGTGGGGAAGAAGATGGATTCAAAGACGAAAAAGGTTGACTTAATCAAACGTTGACTATTTTTTTCAACTAAAGAGAATGATGATTACTGATTAGTGTTTGTTAATTGTTGAGAAGTTTCTTAATTAATTAATAATACTAAGATCATTTAATGCAACTAGCAGCTGGAATTTGAAAGTCTTTGGTCAAAGACAAAAACTATGAAGACCGCCATTTCTGTTGAAGGAAGTAGATTTTACGTTCGAATTTTGTATGTTTTTTGTTAAAAATTTATTTTTTTGGATCAAAATATAAAGTTACTTTATAATCGAAAACAATAGAGACTATTTTTTTTTCTTATATAAAATATTTTTCAAAATTCTCACTAATAAGAAATGGGGGTAGATCTTTCACGTTGGTCTTTTAGAGTTGAATTGTTACCCTTCTTCATACATTAATCTGCTTTAACTCTGTGGCGTCGAAAGATACGGGAGAAAAGGGAAACAAACCATTGCCATAACACTATCAACCAAAAAAGGCTCTTTGACTTAGCACCACCTTCATCTTTCCCTTTGAATATTCCTTTGTACATTTCTTTCTGCTTTTGGTACAAGGCTTTCTCTTGCTCTGCAAGTGCTCGTAGCTCTCTTCTAATCGCCTTGTCGTCAGGAGCATACTTTTGTGCCTTTCGGAAATCATCACGTGCTGAGTCCATCTGTCCTAGCTCTGCCTTTGCTTTCCCTCTTCTGAACAGTGCTTTTGGGTTTTTCTCTTCTTCTGTCAACACCTGATAAGGTTTTGAGTTTGATTAGATTTCGAGAAACCGAGTATGAACTTTAATGATTTTCTTCAAATGAATGGTTTGATGAGTCTTACAATGTTGCAGTGACCAATTGCTTCATCGTATCGTTTTAGTTTGATGAGGCAAGCTGCTATGTTAAGATGGCATGGGTTTTTAACTGCTAAAGCCATATCCTGGTACTTCCCATACAGCTGAAACATAAAATCGTCCCCCATGTATGCTATGGCCTGAAACAGCAAAACCATGACTAATCAAAAGCCGAAAGAAGACACAAGAGCCTCGAGCAGACTCACTAAGTATGCCTGAAAACCTAAACTTTGACCGTAATTGTTGGAAAGAGAGATAGAGATAGAGAGAGATGCATAACCATTTCATACTGTTGCATGGCTTCCTCCAGTTTCTCCTCCTTAAAAAGAGAATTCCCATCCATTTTTCTTCTGTCTGCTGCACCAATCCTTTCCTCTACAGTCATATCACTGCGAGCTTTTCCCTGTTCAATACATCATCTAAGTCAGAGAGGTAAGCAAGGAGGTTGGGATAAAGCTTGGATGTGGAGTCGTCTTGGTAAGGAAACAAGATGATGGTATAGGAAATAACTTACCTCCTTTGTTTCATCAAACCCAATAACTTCCACCTCATATAACAAGTCTGCCATAGGTGGAACATTCGGAAAAGAAAAGTTTCCTTCTTTCCCATAAGCTAATTCCCAGCCAACATGCACAAGCGCACGTTCACCAGACTTCATGCTAGCAACACCGATGGCTAAACCGGCTAGTTCTTTTTTCTCTGTCTCACAGACAACATTTCACTCTTAGTGCACAATCTTTTTTATAAAAAAAATTGTATAGTGACGTTAAAATGGGCTAATCAGCATTGAAGCAAAAAAAATACAAAACTCAATCTTTTTTCCTCCCAAATATCCATCTCATTGGGTTCATATAATACACAAGCTAACTCATCAAATTTACCAATGACGATTCATCTAACGAAATGGAGGTGTAGAGTACATATTCGACAGCCACATACCTTTTCCAAGAACCAATTCAATAGGTTGCTGCTCATGCCATGTATCCTCAAATTTGTGCTGCGAGTTTTTGGTCCATGCCCTGTAGTGCACTATGGCCAATATGAAATTGGTCAGATAGAAAGATTCAAATAAACAGTAGCAATAGGCCAACAAGTGCAATCGAAAAATCAACATCCAATCAACAGAAAGCTAAAGGGTACTTACAAAAGCATGTAGAGTACTTGGATGGTTTGGAACCGTGACCTTCCTTTATAATCTGCTTACTGACTTTCTCATCCAAGACCTCAGCTTCACTATCAACTTTAGGAGGAACATTACCCTCTTGAGATGGCTCACTATGCACAACGGCACTTCCTTCAGTAACTATTTCGCTCTCTTGGTCTGGAGCCACAAAAGATGCATTAGTCAACCCCAATAGTCATTCTCAATTCTTAACAAACAGAAAAGGAGTTATCAAGTCTAACAAATTTGTTGTATACATGCTTTGTTCCAAGATTCACAATATGATTTAGAAAGAATAACGCAGTCAACATAATTTGATAGACATTTATCCTTTAACAAAGCATCCAATTGAATATGGGACAACAAAAAAACTCCAATCAAACATATTGAAGTCATATATATGTATTCAGAGAGATTAAATCTATGAAAATTTACTTACCATGTGTTTGAGTTTGATGCTCCAGAGATTCATCCATTATTTCCCAAATCAACCTGGGTCTGAATAAAAATGTGCAAGTGTCAATCCAAAAATTGAATCTTTAAGTGTTGAATTGATTAAACATCGACCAAATCAGACAAGTAAGATTCAATGACAAAAACCCAAAAGAACATAGTCGAAGTCAGCTACTTGAACCATTTCATTTCAAAACAAAATCAAGTCTCGTCGTCAATAATAGCAGAAAACGAAGAAAAAGTTTGTCAATTTAGAGAAGAGGAGAGTGAACTTACGAAGTATGAGAAGCTCAAGAGTAGTGTGACTCGTCGTCGTCGTCGAAGTCACTCACGAAGACTGGATCGACCGAGAGATAAATTTCAGATTTTGATTCTGAAAATATAAAGAGACCCTTCGACTTTTCAGTTTTCACTTCAGAGTCAGCCGTTAACTAACGAGAGTTTTAACGGCGTTTATTATAATTCAGTAAAATAATATCAAATATTCTCAATTTGACCCAAAAGATTATAATTTAAAAAAATAATTATACAGTCGTCTCTCAAGAACCATTTCTATAGTGACCACAAATATTTGTTACAAGTACATAGTAACCTACGAGAGCCTACTACGACCCTGTGGACTCAGAGCTGCTTGTAGTAAGATTGACTGAGGACACAAATCTTGGAACCAGTACTGCCTCGTTGGTTACAACGGTCTTTGAAGTAGCTAAATCTTCTAACCGTTGCCATGTCCTTTCCCGTTTCGCTTTAACCTCTGTTTTATTCACTTCTTCTACTTGGAATTTGGCTAAACACTCGTCGAAAAGAACTTGGTCAATCTCGCATAATACTTTCCTCACGTTTATAGTCAGACTTTGAACTGCTTGGTTCCAATGTCCACGCGTGTTTCTCTCAAGAGCTGGGAAGACTATAGGCATTATCACTTTATGGTTCTGAGTGATCAGGTTTCTTATGTGATCGTTGTTCCATAGAAACAATGCTCTTTCAGCAACCTGACAAACAAAAAGTACAACTTCATATATAGGTACAAGACTTTATCAAGAGAGATAGATATGAAGTTGTGATGATAGTCAAAGACTCGAACCTGGAAATGTGAACTGTTGAGGCATCGAGCAATTTGTCGGGATAATGGAACCATACAACGTTGAAACTCAGCGGCTTGAGTTGCTTCCAAGACTTCTTCTAACTCTCCAAGAAACATAACTTCCTTTGAGCTGTTAGTCACAGGCCAATATTTTAAAAGACCTCTAATAACGGTATCAGCGAGCTTGAAGTCCTTTTCTACAAACTGAACAATGCAATACGAAAGCTGTTGGTGATAGACTGATGAACATTTAGGCTTGTGGAGAGGAATCAAGGCTCGCAAAAGGAAGAGCTTGTGCTCTTCTTTTAAAGGCAAAGCAAAACCATTAATTATACTTCCAAGAATCTCTAGCAACTCCGCAATGCCATTATGCTTTTCAGTCTCGGATATGAATCTGTAGAAGATATTGTTTATCGCCTTTCTGATGTAAGGTCGATGCACCATGAACTTCCCGTACACCCGATGCAGAATAGTTTTTAGATATTCCCTCTCTCTTTGATCTTCAGAATCAAACAAGTCTAAGAGCTTCAAGACAAAAGAATGGTCAATATATCTCTTGGCAAGCTTTGCATCAGTCATGGGAGAAGCCACGAATCTGAGAAGAATCTCATACACAACTTGAACATGAGGCCAAGCTGGCTCCAAAGAAGGTTCTTCATCATCCATATCATGTATTTCAAGAATTTTACTCTCGTGATTCGCAGAAGGAAAAGTTCTAAACAGATTAACCGCTACCATCTTCGTTAACTCTTGCATCGAAACATCGTTAAACTTAAAACCAACTGATGCAACATAATCAACAAGCTCAAGCAATGTCTGCCTCTTAATCTCTTTCTCCTTAAGGTTCTTAGACGGATCACTAAAGTCAAAAACAACACAGCACATACTCAACTTCCCGATAAAGAGATTCGGTTTCTCCGATATAGGAACATCTCTAAAGCTAGGCAAAGCCTCATAAACCCCACCAGAAGACGGAAACGGTCCAGCTTGTACAACAGCATCTCCTCCCAATGGTTTCTTCCCTTGATTAGTATTCCTATTAGAGCTCATTGAGTTAGGAGCAAGAGTTCCATTAGCTACACGCGAACCCGAGGCTGATGATGATTTCGAAGATGTTGAAGAAGGTTTAGAGATACTAGTAGTACTCGAATTCGAAGCATAATAAGAATTATTAACACCTCCTTCACCATTGGAGTCATTCTGCAATGATTTGGAAGGCTTTCTAGGTAATTTCCCAAATATCTGTTTGATCATTTCTAACTATTGGCACAAACCCTTCACTACTATTACTCTCTATAAGAACCAAAGCTAAAAACCAGCTGTGAGTATGTCAAAAAGTCCCGAACTTTATTGTCTAAACAAAACCAGATTTGCCTCTGAATCAAACCCTGAACCCAAAATTACATAACAGAATCAGATCAAGCAAAACAAAATCTAACAAACGAAATAAAAGGAGAAGGGCTTACATTTTTGAGCAGAATTAACCCCGAGAGAGAGGAAATCAGAAGAAAACCCTAAGAAAGTTACAAACTTTAGGCAAGAGGGATCTAGCTGATAAACCCAGGAAAGACAAAAGACCGCTCCTTTCTCGCCCAAATTGAAATCGAGCGAGAGAGAGGAGAAGAAAAGAGAGAAAAAAAAAAGACAACGAAATCCAAAAGAAATATGTAAGAAAGAGAGAACAAAAGAAAAAAAACAAATGTTGAGATTATAAGGTTGTAATGAACAAGAATAGAAGAAAGTAATCGTTTTCTTCTCTCCTTATCCTTCTTTCTCTCTATCTGGATATTTACTGTAAATCTAAATCCATTTAAACACTTAATCGTTTTGCTCTGAATCGAATAACAAACCTGGAACATCCAGATATTTTCTAAAAAAATTTATTGTTTTTTTTTATAAACATCACAGAGACACACACACATAGGTGGAAAGAACAGAAGGAAAAATCAATAAACATGGACACGCACGGTTTGACAGAATGGCAGGTGAGTCAAAAAAGTCAAAACAACCCTGAAAAGTAAACGTTTTACATGGTCGTCAAATAGTAAGTCGTCAATTTTCGTTTAATTCACCAATCCCATTTCATTATGACGCCATCAACGTCCTAATTTGATCAATTAACTTCTATAGTTAAGGAGAGAAACTTGTGTGAGAATAAAAAGTATAAAACTCAACAAGTACGTAAACTGTACTTTTTTCATGATCAAAGACGACTACACAGCGTTTGACCAATAATAATTTCGCTAGTCAAACATAAGACTAGCGAAAAGTCAATAAAAAGTTTATGATGCTATTTTGTAACCATAGAATTGGTCTCTAATGTGCTTAGAAAAGAGCTAGAATTTTTGGACGAGGACAGAGTTGGCGATGCCAGCCTTCTCGATGGTTTGGTCAAAGTCCGACAGTGGTGTAGGAGGAGACCCCATGATGAGTAATTGGTAGTCTTTGGAGCCATCTGGTCTAGACGTGTCTATGAAGCATCGAATGTCTCTAATGGTGTGGTGAGTATTGAACTGGGTGACAATGCGTGTGCTGTCTGCTAATATAAGCTGGATCGAGGTTGTTGGCGCTGCAGGATCCACCACTAATGAGCTCATGGATGGTGGTTGTGTAGTCGTCAATGGTGGCTCAGTAGAGGTAGACTCTGATCCGGCTAGAGTTTGTAACTCCTGTTGTTAAAAATATTAGCTCATTTTAATCAGAGAAGAGAAAAAGATTAGAGAGAGAGGGAAGGAGATCAGTATACACTGAAATTTTCTTCACACTTGATGAGTTTGACTTGAACACGAAGTGGATCGAGTAGTCGTGGGGACTCCAAACTTGTTATCCTCTGGCATATACTTGGAACATTATGTTATCCAAGTGAAACAAGTACAGAGAAAGACCCATAATTGAAAATGACAAGAAGATATTGATATTAGTAACCTCGAGAAAAGCTGCATTTTCTGGATCATCCAAACTCTTAAACGGATCATCATCGACAGTGAAACCGTTCCTCCAAATAGTTACAGTGTACGTGACTACTTCATATGGCTGGTCTTCTTGCTGTTGTTCTTGAAGCTCAGCTGAATCAGTTTCTCCAGACAATACCTTTGATGATTGCTCAGATCTTTCTATAGCTGACTCCTTAGCTCTGTCGAAAAGCGTATCTACATCTTTAGCTTTCGCACAAGCATCCCATTAAAGCTACAACATACATTCAAAAACCTTCTTCTACAAGACTTGCAAAAACCATCAACATCTTTATCCTATACACAAGATCCTTGCAGTATCATGGATTCTTGAACAGCACATTTCTTCAGAGTTTTGAGAAATTAACGATTCATCTCCTTCAGAAAAGCACATTGTCATATAACCTCATTGCTAAAGCTGGTGGTGGCTTAGTTGAGGCAGAGTCTGATCCGGCTTGTGATTCCTGTTGTTAAGATATAAGAATAAGGGCTTTCACTTTACCGGCTTATTTGAATCAGAGAAGAGAGAAGGAGACAAATATACAGTGTAGTTTTCTTCTTCACGGCTAATGATTTTGACTTGAACACGGACTTGACCGAGTTCACGTGGGGACTCCATACTTGATATGATCTGGCATTGTCATGGAACATAATGTTATCTAAAGTAATACAGAGAAAGACCAATACCCTTGTAAGTTGTAACTATACTATGTTGTATGTAACACAACTTGAAAATGGCAAGAAGGTATTGAATTAGTAACCTCAAGAAAGGTTGCATTTTCCGGGTCATCCAACGTCTTTAACGAGCTATCATCGACAGTGAAACCGTTGCTCCAGCTTGTTACAGTGTGCGTAAACACTTTTTGAGGCTCTTCTTCAAGCTCAGATGAAACAGTTTCTTCAGACATTGATCTTGATGATTGCTCAGGTCTTTCTATAGCTCTGTCAAAAATTGCAACAACATATCTGAGGATCTTGCACAAATAATCACTAAAGCTAGCACAAACATTCAAAATATTGCAGAACTGAGACCTTAAGGACTTGCAAAAACCATCACAATCCTGTAATACACAAGATCCTTGAACAGCACAATTTGGACTAACCTATTCTCTTCTCCGCCGTAGTGCTCCACCGCTTCATCGGAATCGCTTCCAGTTCCGCCGGAGAAATCATCGATACGGACATTCCCAGCGCCTTGACGGCGTTTATTCTGCCTAGAAAATGGATTAGCTGCTGCACGTTTTAACGACGGCCACGGTGGTCGTAACTGTAACCGCGACGGAGAGTAACCGGAAGAGCCATCAAACGTAGAAAAAGATGAAGTAGGGATTTTGATTCGTAGATTTGGAAACGAACTTGGATTACGCCGGAGAAGTTCGTCGTTAGGGTTTGGAACATTTGGCTTGGCGGCGTCGGCGGAGACTTCGTTCTTAGTAAAGGTGGAAACAGCAGCATTGAGATTCCATTGATGAGTTTCAAGAAAAGATATAGCTACTTCTCTCGAACAAGATGTTTCTCCGTCGTCTCCGGCGAGTTAACGTCCATCGCAAGATTACGTTTCTTCTCCGATCTTCTTCTCTAAAACCTCTGTTTTATAACTTCAGTATCGACTAAAGAGAACAAAACGCGTCGTTTTGTAGAGTTCTTGAAAGAGCAGGAGAAAAAACTATAGTAACTAAATTTTTAAAAATCTTACAAAAAAAAATACAATCCAAACCATATAGTAATCTTTCTATTTCATACACACAATATACTAAAAATACAAAGACAAAATGAAATCTTCAAAGCAAATAACAAAACCAGAGGTTTTTTTTCTTCTTCTAAATCTGGTTTCAAGGAATGTCCTTAAGCTCAAATTCAGAGCTCTCTTTCTTCGTCACTTCCTTCTCCACTGAATCATCATCAGTCACAACAACAGTAATCACATCAGCTTTATACTGATGTTTCATGGCAAACACAATAAAAATCAAGAAGTTCAATGCTCCCAAGACAACAAGTAACCAGTAGAAGTAGTTCAATCTCGCTTTGTTAAGGTTACTTCTAAGCCAGCTTTTGTCTGTAACCCTATCAACAAGCGAAACAAGCAAGCTACTCACGAAGAATCCCATCGATATCGTGCTTAGAAACAATCCGGTGCTCATCGATTTCATCCTCTCTGGTGCTTCTCTTATAAAGAACTCAAGCTGTCCAACGTAAGCAAAGGCCTCACCCGCACCGACTAAGAAATATTGTGGAACCAACCAAAACGCGCTTATTTTCTTATCGTTGTTAACCGCTGCCTCGCGTCTAGCGTTCTCTATAACCGCGGCTACAGCCATTGCAGCCATTGAGAATACTAGCCCTACTCCGATTCTCTGTAGGCTTGTGATTCCTTGAGGCTTTTTTGTGAGCCTTCTTGTTAAAGGAACAAAGACTCTCTCGTTAAGGGAAGTGAAGAGGAGAATTGTGAGTATGAGGAAAGCAGAGTAAGAGCCTGCAGGAACAGTGAAAGATCCGAGTTTTCGGTCCATAAACGTCGCTTGTTCGACCGTGAAAGTCGTCATTTGGGAGTAAATCGTCCAGAAAAGAATGTTCGTTGCCCAAATCGGTACCAATTTCATCACGAGTTTCACTTCTTCGACTTGTGTAACAGTCGAAACGATCCACGGATCCTTCTCTTCGAAGTCCTTCGAGCTAGGAGAGCTCTCGTTCTTGGAAATTGCGGCTTTGTCTAAACACTTAAGCATCTCTGTGTGTGGAACCGTGGTGTTGTCATAACCGTTCAAAAGACTTGGATGCGCAGGGTAACTCTCCTTTCTTTTCTTCCAAGCCAAGAAACCAACCCTCCATATTGTTGTAAAAGGGCTTCCTTTAGGTTTCTTGAAACGGTACCGTTTCGTTCCGCAGAGTAAAACAATGGCTGCAACCACCATAGTCGCGGCAGAGATCCCGTAACCCCAGCCTCTCCCGACGTTGTCCTGAACGTAAACAAGAGCAATCACGGCGAAGAGAGAGCCGACGCTGATGGAGAAATAGAATCTGTTGAAGAAGAAAATCATCTGTTTCTCTTCTTTAGGATCACTAGTATCGAACTGGTCAGACCCAAAACCAGAGACGTTGGATTTGATTCCTCCTCCGCCTAGAGCTATGGTATAGAGAGCAACATAGAGAAGAGCCAACTGGTGTCCGTTTGCTTCTATGCACTGATGATGAAGTCTCCTGAAATCGTCACATATTGGTGGTCTCATGCTTGAGATAGTTGTAGCCACCGTCAAAAGCAACACTCCCTGTTTTCACAGAAACAAGGAATTAGAGCTAGAAAGTCTCAAGCCAATCGAGCTACAAGTACGTGGTTTAAGAGCTTACCAGAGCTGTGACAGAAGCTGAGATTGCAACCATCTTGTAGCGACCGAGTTTAGCGTCAGCCAAAAAACCACCGAGAAGCCCTAGAAGGTTAAGAGTTCCCATGAAGTTGGTGACTATGGTCGCTGATTTAGCTGATGAGATGTGTAAATCTCCAACAAGGTACGTCACTAGATTCATTGATATGCCCATCACGCATATTCTCTCTGATAGCTCGCTCCCTTCACATTAAGAAGATACAGAGGAGTGTTAGAAACAGAGGAGTCACTCTTTTTTCACATTAAGAATTAAGACTTTACCTAAAATTAAACCGGCGCCTAACCATCCACCGGTTTTAGACTTATCTGGTGGGTTTCCTCTGTAATCATAGGCTTCTTCAGAGCCATCTTTGGCTCCATGAGATGATGACACATGAACCTTTAGAGACAAGCAAAACCATTAAGAACATAAGAAACAGAGGAAACAAAAAAAAAACAGAGAGAAAAAACTTTTTAACTCACCATTTTCTTATTTGAGCAGTTAGACTCTGAGAGAAGAAAGCAGAGAAGCGTGAGTTATAAGGAGAAGTTTAAGATGGTAGTGGAGGTTATAGCGATAAGGGTTTTGACACTTTTATTAGACCTTTGATTTTATCTAACTCCAACAAAACAAAAGAAGAAATGAGAGGAGATACGATTCAAATGGGCATGTGAAGAGAGATGGGGATTGATTGATATATGATGGGTCTTTATATAAAATGTGGCTTTGCTTTTTGTGTGGTTGTTTCAGCGATATATGATCAGATAGATCTAAACAAACATTGAGACAACAGTGTGATTTCATTATCTTATGACAAAGACATTTGTTTATTTCATGTGGTTGCAAGGTTTTCTGCTTCTTTGTAATTCCCCATGTCCATTACTCTCTTTTGTCTCTTTATACCATTTTGTTTGTGGTTGCAATGAGTTTTTTTTTAGCTTCTTTGTATTTTTCCCACGTCCTCTTCTCCTTCAACAAATCTCTTACCATCCATACTATAGAATTGTTTTTTATTGTTAAGATTTTACATTAATTGGAGACATATCAAAAATCTTTGTCTTTATATCATGTGTGCCAGATTGTGGTTGTTTATTGATCTACCACGTGGACAGTTTTTACTGAGTTATACACACAAGGTTCAAGATTAATCTGAACTCTCACTGGTACAAATATGCATGGTCTCTAATATTTTGGGATGACTTGTTAAGCATTAAAGTTAGTGCTTTCACTTCAATATCACATGGTTCATATTAATGTTCAATCATTAGTGTGAGTGTTGTTCTTTAATGAGTATTTCGTTTCATTAGAAATGTTTTGGTGGATCAAAAAATCATGAACCAATTTGTACTTGATTAAGAAAATTATGACTATATATATATATCACCAAGAGTATGTTTAAATCAGACTGGTTTTTGTTCACAACATCCCTAGGACATACACTTAGTAATTTAGTATACCAAAATGTTGAATCATTTGGAACTAGGTTTAATGGATTATTTTTAGCTAAAAGGATTTGTTAGATCCACAAGAAGCTAGTCTATAACTTTTAAGAAAGATACAAGATTTCAGGTGTCACATAGGAAATTACGAATTGCGTATTCAACCAGAGATGTGTAAAGCAAAAAAAAAACATATTATTTCCGTTATAAGTAATATTCGAAAGTGACTGTAATCAAGGTGAATATGACATGTAAAAAAATCCATGAAATGGAGGAAGATATTTACTTAGAGAGATCCACTGATTAAAAAGCTGTACATGTTAATGAATTGATCCCTCTACTTGAAATGATGTTAGCAATATAAGTCAAGAAAGCAGCAAATACATTAAAGTTAAAGTTCATTATAGAATTTTTCCTCCAATGGTTAAGGTAAAGTTGAGGTTTAAGGTTCCCCGACCACTACAAGTTGCAATCTTTCTTTGTGGACGTCATGATTATAGTTTCACCATTATACTGGGATTCTCTATTCATGAACGTTAGCATCGGCCCTACTATATAATTAATGTATCCACGTCAATACTAATTGTTATAAGTTAAAATCATATTAAAATAGGACATTTGTTTCTATAGTTTTCATGGTGAGTTATATTCTAGAAACCAAGAGTCTGTGTTTAAAGTTAGAATAAACAAATAGAGTGGGTTCATCTTCTTGCACACCAATCAGATAAAAACAATGGAAACTTGTTTTAGTACACTGGAAAAAGAAAAGACCAAATAAATGTAGAATAGTTTGCCAAAACTAAAAAAAAAGAATAAAAGTAGAGTAAAAACAATATTTGTTCAACTAAGTGAACTACACTGACACTGAATAATGGATACTTTTCATGAACTGTTTTTTCAATGTTCTTATTGATTTATAACCATTGTACTCTTTAGTAAATTGGTATCGGATTCTAGTTTTGTTGGGTTGGTGAAGTAATTGAGATTATTTAGTGTTCAGTCTTCCCCAAAAGATATATTTTCTCAAAACTTTTGGAAAAGGGTAAGTGATTCTAATCAAGATTTAGTTAATATAAACATGAATGTGCATTATTAAGCTTATGTGGGACAATCCCACTAGTCTCATAGCCCAACCATAGCCAATTCAACACGTAGTCGTATTATAGAATCGAATTTGTTATGTTAACTCTAAAGGATATACTAAAGATTCTTATATTTTCTTTGTGAGAAAAATATATGATATGCTTGTTAGGATTTTGCCCAAAAAAAAAAAGGTGTCTGTTGGGAATTTCATATTAGTCATATGATAGAAAATAATGTAATACTATATAAAAGATATTGGTCAATCCAATCGATTGGAGTTGAAAACTCATGAATCTTCACGACGTAGTAAAATGAGAACAAAATTTTGATTATTTGAGCAAGTATCCAACCTGAATTCAATCATATATACAAATTATGTCAAGATGTATGATTTGATATATGACTCAAAAAATATTTGTTTGTAAATCACATCAAAATGGCTGTGATCAGTAGAGATCCGTACTCTAGACAGAAATCTACAACAAACCAAACTTACATACTAACAAAACACTTTAAACTATTCGAAAACAAAAATATGTCGTAAAATGGCATTTTAGATAAAGTTATACTGTATAATAAAATAGAATCTGAGTCATTTCATCATCAACATGAGATAGAAAACCAAAACAGACCAAAAGTATGATTGTTTTGGGGAATCTATGCCAACTTTGAATGTGTCACATGTCATTCCATGATGAAAATAATAAGGCCACAATAATAATGCGACGATAAGAAAAATCTTGAATGATATATTAGTACCACATATGCCCCACCCTTTTTATCTCCATGCATGGTGAATTCGGTTATACATCAATATAGAAAAATCTTTTCATTTTTAAGAATATACAAAAATCTGGCTTGTTTTCTCACGATAAACATTGCTGACTCCATACTCCTTCTATGTACAGTCCCTCAATTTAAAAATTTCAGCTTTCTTACAAAATGTAATGAGTTATCAAATTAAGCTCAAAATACAAACAAATTTCAACTAAAACCAGTGGAAACCCATAATATATATTTTCAAAATAATTACAAGTAAAAGTAATTTAAATTTATAATTCTCTCAACAACTTACAAAGACATAGTTAAACCATTAGGTTAAATCGATAAAATTAGAAATTTCAAAAATAATGGCTAGTACATATTAAGATTTTCCAATCATAGAATAGAAAGACAATTAAGCTACCAGCTTACTTTCCATGGAAAAGTTAATAATAGCAAACTCTTCATATCTTTATGGCCATTCACATTTCACTTTAACGACTAGATTAATGACTTAACGTATTCATATTTTCAAATATTGGCATAGATATTATGTGTATTATCTTTAATCTCTCTAATCCCCTACCTAAAAATTTTGACGGTCTATTTATTTTGTCTAAACGTACATGTGCGGATGTGCATTGCATCGGTTACTAGATGCAAATCGTACCTGTCGACACATGTTAATTCTAACCTAATATATATCGAGTTATGCTTCAAAATAAATAATTTTAAATAAAGCTTGACTAAAAATCTATATCAATGATTATTTCGTATTAGACAATTTGTTCACGCAATCTCTAAGCTTTTGCCGACCACAACTCTTTGTAGTTCAGCTTGTCCTGGCATGCAACGTGAAACTCCTGTTCCAATCATATACTATATAGTATAGATATGTATATATGTGTGTTCGAATTGAGATAACTGTTGAATAATATATTGACACGTTAATATTTATATGGAAATTTCGATGCATCATCCATTTATAAATATAATTGTCTCTATCTAAAAATGCATTTTAAAGTACAAACGTTTTATACAGAAATCATAAATACGATATAGATTATAGATGCATAGTATTATACAAATATTTTCTATGCTTTTTACTATATATTAGTATCTTGAAGAAGTTTTAAGTCTCTCAGATTTTCCGCTCTAATGTTGTTATATCATAGAAAGCAAAAAAAAACAAAAAATGGTTCTAAGAATCAACCAAACTGGTTGTTGAAGAAAAAAAAAAAAAACTATTTGGTCAATTCAGTTGATAAGAGACTATATGAGGCTGAGCTATGCCCCCACTGAAACAGCCCATTCCGTGTGCATCCAAAAATTGGGCCTTACAGTTTTATCTGCTTGTTTCTTTTTAAGGTTAAGTGGATATGACTTATGCCTATGAATAAAACATGCTTGATTGGTGAAGCTCTTTACGATCTTATTTTAAATAGGTGGTATATGTGAAATTTAAGAAATGCCACAAGTAATTTATTTATGGGTGATAGAACAAGACACATAATGACATATAATGGTTGGTTAGCGCTCTAACAAAAACACAAAGCACCAAACATGATGGAAACAACAAACGAGAACAAAAAAAAAAAAGTAATTAAAAAAAAAACACCAATGTTAATGTGATAGCATTGGTTAAAAAGGAGCAATCATAGACAACAAAACAAACAGTCATCTTGGAAAAAGTCAAAAGGTACTGTAGATGGATTATTAGTTATAAATATATGATTAATATCAATAATGACTCTCAGGAATGCTTTCTAACGTAGGCCTCCAATTTTCATCACCTTCCTCTTTCTCATCTTCTTCATAACTAGCCATGGAGATGTTTCTGCCACTATCTTTGAGAACATGAACTAACTGTTGAATGGAGTTTATACCATTCTTGTGACCCAAGATCTGTCTAAGTTCTTTCTTTGTCACCACAACTTTTATCCTTACCACTTTAGATTCTTCTTCCGTTGATCTTTCACTTTCTTCTTCCCCACGGAAACTCGTTTTACCTTCTTCCAATAACTTTACCAGCGGCTCCGGATCGAGATCGTCTTTCTCTTTTCTGGCAACGCCATTGTCGTGTCTTAGGCAATTCCCCATTGATATATGTCAATGTCTACAATATAAGATAAAGAGACATGAGATGGTGAGGGTTAATATGGAGTGTATATATACACGAAGAAGAGAGAGAGAGCACATGAGAGAAGCGATTTATGCGCCGGAGCATTTGCAATGAGTAAGTGAGGTCTTAATTTTTATTTTTATTGGTGTCGTAATTATTATCTTAGATGTTCTGTCACAACACGATTTATGTTTTATATAATTATACAAACTATATAGATATGTAATCAATCACATAAGTGGATCGTTCTTTTATCATGTGTACGTTTTGTCTTTTCACGGTTGCTTGGGTGAGAATATAATATATTTCTGTAAAATTAATATCTTTTTTCTTCTCTTTGATAAAAAATTAATACACTTTGCATTGTAATGACTTTCATCACTAACAATTTAACAACAAATAGTACTGCACTTTAGCAAAAAAAAAAAAAAAAGAGAAGTGTAAATGGAATCAATATAGCCATAGTACACAAACATATGGAGAACATTGCGATATATGAATTTGATTTTGATGGTAAAAGAACCGCAAAAATATCAACCCAGAACATTGCAATTTATGGATTTGCTTTTGATGGTGAAAGAACTGCGAAAATATCGAGTCTTAATAATTTTCTTAACATATCAATTTTTTCAGTTCAACGTATCTCGAATGTAAAATTTTGTTTAATTAAAGAAAAACATAGCAGCGCGAGCATATATAGTCCAATAGTAGGAGGGAGCTGTGGTGAAGGGTGAAACTTCCAAATCCGAGTTCGATCCTCAATGAAAATAAAAATCACATTTGTTTGGAAAATCTGTCAGTTGGATCTTAGTCTAGTTAGTTTATCTGGTAGTTAAAAATGCAGGTAGTCTAATTATTTCCTAGCATTAGTCGGAAAACATTCAAATTTAAGATAGACATTGTGGTGACTTTTCGGGAAGTAGTCTATTTTGAAATATTTCGGTATATTTCTATCAAAGCTCACTGGACAGCCGATAAGATTTATCAAAAAAAAACATAGCAATAAAATCGAAATTTACAAATTTTCCTGTCACGATCGAATTGATGTGTCATGCTTGCCTCAGCACTCTTAACAAGTATACAAAATCTAATTACGATGTTTCCTTTTTACTTTCGGTCAAAATTATGGAAGCTACAAAGTTCAAGCAGTATAATTTATTGATTTCTCGATAGACTTTGATTAACGTCGCTTAATTAAATTTTTTTAAAAAAAGAAAACGTCGCTTAATTAATGTACATAAACTAATGTGAACGTAGTATGGGTTAGGTAGGTCTTGCAAGCTCACAAATCATAACACTACTCTTTATATATATATATTCCAATTGAAGTTTGGGGACCAACTTCCATGAAAATTTCGAGAACTTGTAGATTTTAATGCAACTTATAAATTAACTTTGACAAAAAAAAAAAAACTTTTATAAATTGTCGAATAATCCAGTTGTCGAAATCCACTACCCAGGTTTTAAGACTTTGTCGACTAAGTATCCTTTTCTGTATCTTAAAAAGTTTCGAACCTTTGATTTATATATTTTTGGAGTATTGCATGCTAATTAATAATAGTGGTGAAAACGCAAACCATCTTTCCTTATGCATATCACTAAGTCCAGCAAAACAGAAATAATCCCTTATCCCTGCCTAACGAGTAGAGTTAAGTACTTAACCATAGTTTGGTTCATGATAAATTATACAATTCTAAGGTATATTTTTGGAATAAACGTATGGTGTTGCTTATTAGGTCCATATCCATCAAAAATTTAAAACAAAACATACAAACCGTCGTATAAAATTAGATTTTGTCTAGTTATGATTTTATGACCAAATCAAATCCAATTCTAACCGCCAATCTCTTTTCATAATAGAGACCCCTCCAATTATTAAGGAAGGAAGACCATGGAATTAAAATATATTAAAGCGACTAACACAAATTTAAATCATAAACTAACAAAAGAAATATGTCTGTCATTTTGTTAAGTTTTTATAATAAAGAAAATATATTGACGTATATGTAATTTTAAAATGGGCCATGCAGCATGATATGCATTACTAAGCGAAGAAACAAAAATAGAGGCCGAAACGCGGAAAAGAGCTGACAAATCGTAAAGAGTGTCTTCCACATGGGATTAGGTCAATTTCACCATAATTTTCATGGCACTTCAGAGCCTATTGCATGTGGTGGATACATATAAGAAAAATAAGTTTATAGTTTTAAAACTAAAATTGATTTAGTCAAAAACGCTTAATAAAAATTTCTTGTCAACACATAAAAAATAAATGCTATAATAGATTGTGTTTTTGGATAGTATGGAAAATCCAACAAAACAAAATTTAGATGATATACGATTGTTTTTTATATCTGTTGGCAATAAATTGAGATGTATAATTGAAGGATTAGGTACCTTTTTCTGAAGAATTCGCCATAATATATACATGCATAATGTCATAAAACATGGAGAAAAATGCCCATAAAAATGTAGATTGATGATTTATGCTATTTCAGTCCGCGTTTTAGTCCATATTTGGGCCTTGCGAGTAATTTCTGCTTTTATTTTCGAGAACTCTGTCTCTGTGTATAGACTATAGAGCCAAGATGGGCTTTATAATAAAAAGTAGATATGTAGAGGGACTTTTTGGAGTAATCGATAATTATGAATTATAATTACAAATTAACAAACCAGAAAGTAGCTTGCATATGCTTCACATTTTAGATTTCCTTCAGTTATCATGGTAAATACTTAAGATGCTACTTGTCCATTCCATAAATGTTCCATGTCCTCGTCCATATCTTACTTAGCAAAGAGTCCAAAATGTGGGATTTTTCTGTCCTTTAAAAACTTAACTCTGTTTTTTATATACCAGAAGTGGGAGACCAAGGCAACAATTGGTAACTAAGTTTCAACTTTTTTGAGTTTTTCTCTCCTGACTGAATGGCTTTTTAAACTTTATAAACTCGTTCTAATTTGTCTTTTCCGTTTAAGGCTTTTTCGTACGTTTTGCAAATAGCTAAACTTTTGAAAGGAAAAAGTAACCTCGCGTTTTTCTCATTTATATTGCACAGAATATAGATACAAGTTGCAGCTATTACTGATAAAACGTAGCTACTTTTTTGGTTGGGTTTATTTGAGCCAAATAACTTCATTAAAAGCTGTAGTACCAAGTTTGGGTCTATCATTTACACTGCTATTGTCTTTGCTATATGACTCGAATCTGATACATTCGATTTCTAAAGATTATATCTAATTTTTAAGCGAATTAAACTTTTGCAAGCTTGGTTTTGATCTCTACTATTCTATTGACTAGAGAAGATGTCATAGTTGGGTGTAGAATAAGGTATTGAACTGACTTGCTTTTATTGATTCATTAACTATGGTATTTATACACAATGATCTCTATCAAGAGATAAACATAAATCCCTAAAATATAGGTTAGAAACTCTATCATCAAAGATATTGTACTAATCCTAATCGGATTACACATATCTCCAATAGAGTTGATATCTATTAACGGCAAAAGGAGCTAAGCTGCCATGATGACCCATGAAGTATATGCCTGCATGCTAATACGCAGAAAAACATTGAATGTGAAAGTGGCAATTATTCGAACACTCAAATTTTTTTATCTTCCTAAAATCGTGCTCGTGAAGATTTTTCAAAACAACCGATATAACCATTGGTGTTTAGTTGTTTACCTTTCTTTTTATTGCATACGATAGCCCATTCTTAGGAATTAAACCATGGGGGCAACTGGCAAGCATTTATAATCATTGATGTTACTTTAATTTTCATTTAATATGAATATTAAACGTAGTAGCTATATCATTGGGTTGGAATTAATGACTGAGAAAGAATGAATGAAAGAGAGAAACGTGTACTCGCAGTAGACCATATAACCATTGGTGAACAATTTTATTTGGAATCGTATCCATAAATATCATTTTTATACTAGTACGCTTGCTTTTACGACTACTATACCTTGTGTGGGCGGACCAACAATTTAAGAAGGGGGTGTGGGTGTAACTGGCCCGGTAAACCATAATTTTGTTTTGGCCATGTACAAAATGAGTTTTTGGCATACGGTGTTTTGTTGTATTTGAAGATCCCACTCAATATCATTTTTTTTTCCCCAATTTGATTAATCATTTGCTTTCTTGAAAGATTATTTTCCTTATAAGGATAAGAATAAACAGTTTCCTTTTTCATGGAACAAATTTTTCATGTTTCAAAGATATTTTCATTTTGTCTGAAGTATCAAAACAGTTTTACATTATTATTTGTCTTTTTCTGTTCAAAAAATTTAAGCAAATTAGTATATAATAAATAAACAGATTTGTGTATAGTATTGAAACCTATATCCATGAGCAAATGTGTGGTATATAAATTAGATAACAATTCTTTTTTGACATCATATAAATTAAATAACATTGAATTTGAAATTAATCACATTTTTAAAATGTGATTGTACGTTATTTATTCTTTAAAATTATGAATACTAATTAACCAATATATGTCATCGAAATAACTCAAAATATTGTAAAGAAAACTATTTGCATTTTACATATAGATATCTTGTAAAGTTAATTACGATATCCATAGAAATGTTATACAATCTTTGACTAAAAACGAAAGAAAGAATTCTAATAATTAATAACCTTTGGTGTTTTTAATGAGAGACGTGGACTCTCTCGGTAGAAATAATACAATGATTAACATACAAATTTGTAACTATCATTAGCCGTCACTCGCCACCCTCGATAGGACCTATATACACTTATACACAACACTAGCCACACACATCCTCAAGCGATAACACCACAAACAAAACAACAAACCAAAAAAAAAAAAAAGAGAGAGAGAGAGAGCAAATCTCCATCATCATCATGGACTCGTCTCCAAACGACGGCGTACACCAACCGCTTCTCCATCCTCAACCATCTCCATCTCCGCCGGAGTCAACCAACGGCGAGCTAGAAACTGTCCTCTCCGACGTAGAAACTCCTCTGTTTCTCCGCCTACGTAAAGCCACCATAATCGAATCAAAGCTTCTCTTTAACCTCGCTGCACCAGCCGTCATCGTCTACATGATTAACTACCTCATGTCCATGTCTACTCAAATCTTCTCCGGCCATCTCGGTAACCTCGAACTCGCCGCCGCTTCTCTTGGTAACACCGGTATTCAAGTCTTCGCTTACGGTCTCATGGTAACAACCAAAAACTCCTCTTCTTGTATATATTTTTTGTATGAATGTTACGTTTTATATCATTTTCGTCTATATGCTATGTTTTTTTTCACATCTTTAAAATTCGAGTTTTTTTCGATGATAGCTAGGCATGGGGAGTGCAGTGGAGACGTTATGTGGTCAAGCGTACGGTGGTAGAAAATACGAGATGCTTGGAGTTTATCTCCAAAGATCAACCGTATTACTAACACTCACCGGCCTCCTCCTTACTTTAATCTACGTTTTCTCCGAACCAATCCTTCTCTTCCTCGGTGAATCTCCCGCAATCGCTTCGGCCGCATCGCTCTTCGTCTACGGTCTTATCCCTCAAATCTTTGCCTACGCAGCGAACTTTCCAATACAAAAATTTCTCCAATCACAAAGCATAGTAGCTCCAAGTGCTTATATCTCAACGGCTACGCTCTTTGTTCACCTTCTTTTAAGTTGGCTCGCGGTTTACAAGCTTGGTATGGGACTTCTTGGTGCGTCGCTTGTGCTTAGCTTGTCGTGGTGGATTATAGTCGTGGCTCAGTTTGTTTATATTGTGACGAGTGAGAGGTGTCGTGAGACGTGGAGAGGTTTTAGTGTTCAAGCTTTCTCGGGTTTGTGGAGTTTCTTTAAACTCTCCGCCGCTTCTGCCGTGATGCTTTGCCTTGAGACTTGGTATTTTCAGATTCTCGTTCTTCTTGCCGGACTTCTCGAGAATCCTGAACTTGCTCTTGATTCACTCTCTATTTGGTAAGTCCTATTTTTAGTCAAACTCAATTTAATTATTTCCTTTAAAATTTATTTTTACTAGTTAATTTCGTTTACTAAATTAATTTCACCTATTGACCATAAAAAATAATAATTTAAGTTTATCTATTCTAGTGTTTTTGCCTCTTTGGTTTCCATTTTACCTATTCTAGTCTAATTTGTCTTCCACATGATATTTTATTTATGTTTTATCATAGGTAGTAGTTATTGGTTTCTACAAGAAAACACTTTTTTATATATCCTGAAACTCCACGTGAATATGTATGATTATAGACTTTTCCATGAATTTTTCTAGTAATGATTCGACAAAACTTTTAGTATTATTATTATTCGATATGAAAAGCATAGAACAAAACTTTTTGTAGGGAGTACAAAGCAAAGTTTGGTTGTAGATACTAGATATGAAAGTTAAGTTAATGGCGAACAAATTTGACACTTCTTCCGCTACAGACAATCTATGGTCACATCACATTTCTTCTTTTCAGTCTTCTCGTTTTGGTTTTCTTTGGAATTTGTTTTTGTCTTCTTCTTAAGCAGTAGAATTTAACTTTAACAATTTCTGTATGACCATATGAAACTATCTCATATGGAATCGAATAAAACATTATTTCTTCGTCCAATCTGCATCTACTTCTTTATTTTGTCGAAGATATTATACAATATTCTTCTAGTACTAATTAGTTTAAGATTTATCTGAGTCGTAAGTACTAGATTTTTTAGGTTTTCCAAAAGTTCTCTTTCCTCTGTTACCAAACAGAAGCAGCCACCAAATTTAGGTAGTTGCCCCAAATCAGTATGGAATTCCCATCTTTATAATATGATATCTTTGATTTTCATGTCAAGTCAAAAGTTACAATTTTAAAATGTTGTAAAAACATTACAAGCAACAATGGTTTCATACTAGCTTTTGATAGTGTACGATATTAAATTATTTGTTTTTGTGTTACAGCATGACGATTTCAGGGTGGGTGTTCATGATATCTGTTGGATTCAATGCAGCGATAAGGTCTGTTTTGTCCCAACTCACCACTTGCATGATCGTTTTCACTAAATTTAAATCATATAAAATAGAAAACGTCTCTATCCAATTTACCTACCCCCATAAAAATATGTGGATTCTTACATTTTACACACTTAAATAATGCTAAATCATACTGAACCATAAGCTCTTTTTCTCCTATTAAATCTGATGAAGTGTGACAAAAATTGTGTTATGATGTTGATACAGTGTAAGAGTGAGCAATGAACTTGGAGCTGGGAACCCTAAATCAGCAGCTTTTTCTGTGATCATCGTTAACATTTATTCGTTAATCACTTGTGTGATCCTAGCCATTGTTATTTTAGCGTGCCGCGATGTTTTAAGCTATGCTTTCACTGAGGGTAAAGAAGTCTCGGACGCTGTTTCTGATCTCTGTCCGCTTCTTGCCGTAACACTTGTCCTTAACGGAATCCAACCTGTCCTCTCTGGTAAACCCTTCTGATCGATACACCGCAATTTCGCAAACCGAATAAGCGAAGATTTTTTTTTTTTTTTTGAACAATTGGGAAAATTTTATTATAGGTGTGGCGGTTGGATGCGGTTGGCAAACGTTTGTGGCGAAGGTTAACGTTGGATGTTACTACATTATTGGAATTCCTCTTGGGGCTCTCTTTGGGTTTTACTTTAACTTCGGTGCCAAGGCAAGATAGTTTTCTTAACTTTCATTTTAATTAGTTACCATTATTCTTGTATTGAATATTAGAATAACAAATTTAAGGCTAATGATGCTATAGGGTATATGGACGGGGATGATCGGTGGTACGGTTATACAAACGTTTATTTTGGCGTGGGTCACGTTTAGAACAGATTGGACAAAAGAAGTAAGTTTGCTAAACTTTAAGCTGCCCTGTAGGCGCTAAGTGTTTACGTAAATATTTTCATTGATTTGATAGTTATTTTAATTTGTTTCAGGTGGAAGAAGCTTCCAAAAGGTTGGACAAATGGAGCAACAAGAAACAAGAAGTTGTTCCTGAATGATGCAGGTTGATGAAAGTTTGGTATCCAAGGAACCGATTAGATTCATCGGTAAACCGATGCAAATGCTCAAAGTAACATGTGAGCTGGTAAAAAAGGATATGGATCAACCTTTTAAACTTCTACAACTCAATTTTAAGTTTTTTGTGTTCTTGTTTAAAATGTTAGAGGTAGGTTATGTATTTTTGTATGCCAAGATTATAATAGTTACTGCGTTATTTTTTATTGATTTATATATATATGCATGTCTTTGATTGGATAGATCTTAGTTATTTTTGTTACTGAGTTTTTCTTTAGTTTAATGATATTTTGTTAGACTGGAATGCAATTAAAGTTTCTCTCTTTCAGTATGATGCATTTTTGTTGTTGTTGAGAATGTGAAGGAAAATAAGAACTGGACTTCCAACAAAATGGGCAGGGTGATCTATGGGCCTAATATATGGGCCTAAGTAAACTGAAATTACTATACATAAAACAAAGTTTTCACATCATAAAATCAGTCCAGCTCATTTGCGTTGAGGACTTGAGGCACAGAGAAAATTTGGAGTTTTTTTTTGTCAAAGGAGAAATTTTGGAGTTGATGATTCGATATCTGACATAGTTATAAATGTGTATTATCTTGCTCTAACTTTGCTTTAGTTAGTGGCAAAATTTTGATGTAAACAAAAGTAAAATAATCGCCTACTTAACGCATCTATGACATTTTAATATAAGCACTATTTTCATTCGTGTTTAATAAAAAATAACGAAAACGATTGTAAGAACTTCTAAATATTCTTATAAACTACTAGACGAGATGTTATATTTGTTCCATAAAGTTAGAGAAAGGAGCGATTAAATTTCCGTTACACTTGATGTAAACACGTTTTTTCGAATAAATTTTACATTTTATTCAAAAAAAAGAAAAAAAAAAAAGTAAAGAAGAAAAATTCTTGATACTTTTTCTTTTCATTATTCTCATTATAAACCATACAACGAAAAAGGATATAAATAGTAAATACTTGGCCAAGCCAATAATGGCCGTCACGTTGTATCTGTGCCATTTTCTGTCTACACATTTAAGTCTTATTTATTCTTTTGTTGGTCCAACAATTAGGCAATCGTTTGTCATTTAAAATAACACAAATGTATCTGTTGCACACAAATGTATCAAAACTCAAACAATTTTCTATGTATACCTAAACTAACGTATATATTGAAGTTTTTGTAAATTTGTATCACGACCTACAATAAATTACTCCTTTTTTACAGTATTAGATCTATATTACTAGATATCAAAGTGTTTCAATTTTCAAGCTTGCTATTTGAGTTTATCTGAATAATCCTAATCTGTTTGTATCTTTCTAGTTTGAATGAAAGAGTTTGGTATACACAAAAAAAAAAAAAAAAATCT